>NC_084972.1:13823120-14123120 GCF_963691925.1 Scomber scombrus
CAATCAACCAAGTTTTCTTATCAGCTGTAGAGTTTAACAATCAAGTATCATATGAGACGTTAACTTAAGGCGCTGTTGTATCTCTTGTGTTGCAGGATTACAAGGGCCAGAAGCTGGCTGAACAGATTTTCCAAGGAATAATACTCATCTCAGCGGTAACTAAACATGACAAACGCAAACTAGCCATTTAAAACATCCCATTTGAAGGCCATTGTGTTTTTGTGTCTGCAGGCAGGTTCACTGGTGTCATTGTTTTTCCAGGTGATTGGATTCGTGTATGGTCTGATCATTGAGCAGTTTGGGTGGACAGTTTACATCGTTTTGGGTGGTTTTGCTGTGTCCTGTGTGGTAAGTTTTGCTTTGCATTAAGATAAGACACGTCTTTATTGATTCCCCTTTAGAGAAATTCAAATTGACTAGCAGTACAGTTGGAAAAAAGTAGCAATGTAAGGGTGAAAGTGATAGAGTAAAATACAATACCATGTACAGTAAACAGTTTCTGTGTATACATCTGCATAAATATAAATGTGCAAAATGCAGAAGTTCCTTAGATCATATACATGTGTGGACTGTTCCTGGGATTTACATAGTATAGAGAGCATTAGTCTTTTTAGTGGAAGTGGGAGGTACTGGGAGCTGTGGTGTTTTACAGTCTGATGGCTGATGGTATGAAAGAGTCCCCCAAGTGCTTTGAGGCACCTGGCTTGATGAGTCTGTGGCTGAATGTGGTCCTGAGCTGCCTCAGGTATGCGTAGAGGGAAGGAACAATATATCCACCTGTCCTATACACAAGACTAAATTCTTGCCCATTGTAGTTTATCTTGTTGTGTATCATGTCAACAACAGCCAACATTATATCATTTCTAATGTTTCTCTCCTTGATTGTAGTTGACTCTGCCCCCCTGGCCTATGTTCAGAAGGAACCCCCTGTCCTGGCAGCCAGCTTTACCAGAGACAAGCAGTGAGTCCATCCCAAAACCTCAGGAAAGCAAGAGGAAGAAGAACAAGTAACTCAGAACTGTCCCTGCACGGCTGTTAATACACCTTTTTATATTGGAAATTATTCTGAAGTTTGTCTCCCAGTTCACATGTAAAGCGTTAGGAAGGAAAACTTTGTTACAGTGTTCATCAATCAACAATGAAATACTTATGTCCAGTAATAAACAACTGATACTGTATGTTTTACAAATGTGTATTTGTATTTACATTTGGTTTTCGGCAGACTGAGTATGTGTGTCTGAAAAATGGCACATTTAAGCATGACTTATTTATAAGACGTTTTATTGTAGCTCTCAACATAGTGAAACAAAGGTACAAATCAATACAAATAGTTTAGGGTTTATTAAAAACAATTAGTGTTAATATCTGCACTACATTATTTTTTTTGGTTTAAGAAAATATAATAGAGTAGAACAATTAAATCTTCAACGATACAGCATATGTAGAACAATTACTGAATTATAGCGGTCATAAATAAGCCACTACATTCCACTACAGCAATTAAGAAGATAGTGAATGCTTTAATATGAATAGAAATGTTTGCATAGGCATCCTGAAAACTGCAGGATTACTAGATGTACTAGAATAACATAAAAAAACTATATAGTCATGTACATAAAATTGCATGCACAAGGAGAGCTGAATGGTGTCACTTCTAAGACAAAACCTACAAGCATGAATGAGAATTTGAATGTAAACAGGAGGAATTAAGTGGCATTTTATTCAGTTCAGTTTCTGCTTGAAAAGTTGAAACTTTTCTGTAGTTTCCTGTTCAGCGAGATCTGTCATGACACTTTCCTCTTCTTAGCAATTTCTCACTAATGATGAAATGCACTTGTGTAAATGCTTCCTTCTGTATAGTGTCCTCTTTTACACTTTGAAGGCTATCTCCTCAAAGAATTTCAGCTGCCTTACCATCACAGCATAAGTTTGATACTTCTCATCTCCCATCTGGTCACGAAGGCACAGCTGCAGTGATACAAAAGCAAGATACACAGAAAACAGAGGAAATCATAATTAATTCAAATGAATTTAGCATTTTGAATTAAGAGGACAATTTAACTTTTCAGTGGAGTTTGGGTTTATTTTTAAAAATACAAATTTTAAATGCGTACTTCTCGTTTGTCGTCGTCGTCGTCGTCCTCCATGATTTCCAAGACTCTGTCGAGAAGTTTGACTCCCAGACCTTTCACCACATCTGTTCTCAGCTGTTCTATGGCTCTCCTTATCTTGGCAGGACCAGACGTGGAGCCTTTCAGAGGAACAAACTGGTTAAACACAAGAACACACCACAACAACTGACTCATGACAACAGAGTTTGGTCAAAATATCTAACCTATTGGTATTTCGCCGAGTGACAAGTGCTCTGCTTCCTCTCGAGCTTTCCCATGAAGCACCAGAGTGTCCCTGTACTTCCTGTTCAGTTTAAATTCTGGCAACGCAGTAGAGCCAAAACTGCCTTTGTCCACCTCGTTCACACCAGCTCCACAATCCATTCTTAAAGTCTGGGTCATCATGTGGACTAAATCCTGCATTTCGCTAGATTCAGTCTTCCTGTAAAAAGTCCGTAAATCAAGGATTATACAGCAGATTTATACAGGCGTGAAATAGCAAATGTGTGAGCAAAGGCTTTCCAGAGCGAGTAATATGAAGATGTTTGAGATGAGGAATTGTTAGAATAGTTTCTATCCTCTATTGTACACTCTCACCTTTCTCTGCAGTCTCCCTCTGAACGCTCTGTGGAACTTGTGGATGAGCTGCACTCATCATCGGACTTTAGCTCCAATTTATCCTGTTACAATTAAACACACACCACTGTTGTGATAGAAGTATGGGCACACATTTAAGCTTACTATAAACTATAATATCGGATTAGCCTCATAAGGCACATCCAGCCTCTTTTGTGTTTTACCTGTAGCTATTTAAAACGTGCAGTTAAATTACACAGTGGAGTGGAGTGTCTGTACCTTATTATTATTCTCAGTGATAGAGTCCGAAACAGATCTGCTAACTGGGGCTCTGTCATGCTCAGGCTTGGTGGAAGTCACATCATAAGATGACCTTCTTACAGCACTAACACCTGTGGAAAGATCCAAGTAATCATTGAGGAGGGAAAAATGAAATACCAACCATACTTTTAAATTTTTTTATAGACATTTAATATAGCTTTAATAACACAGAATGTTTTTGATTATAGGTCTAAACAAAATATTGCAAAATGTACCTGATTGGCTGACAGTCTCTTGGGACTGCCTCAGTCTTCGTCTCTCTCTGGCAGACAGAGGACGATCCTGAAATAAATATTGACCCACATTGTCTGTGATTGATACACTACTTATAACAATTTGTTGCTTACAAATGTAGAAATGGTGATCCTTCTTGGTGATGAAACAAAAATTGTGCCTTATGCATGGTGGATATTCAGTAATGTACATGGTTGTGCAGTAATGTCTCTGTATACAGAATGTAAGTGGAAGGGCAATATCACCTGCGGCACATTTAAGAATCCGTCCTTACAGTAACCAGCTGATGTGGAGGTTGCAGCAACACTAGCTTTCTTGCTCTCTGTGCTCCTCTTGCTTCTCTTCCTCCCCTCCACAGCTACACTTTCAACAGGAAGTGGAGGTAAAGGTCTGGGAGCACCTGCCTTAGACTGACAAAAAGAAAAAAACGAAATAACTTTAATTATTCTTATTGACTGTTGATGGTTATTTTTATGGTCACATTTGTCATGTGTAGCCTGCCATTAAAATTACAAACTAGTTATTAAAGAAGATATTTAAGCACGATTCATATTTAGTGTATTTTCATGAATGCAATCTGATGGTCAAATTAAGAAAAACTGCATTTAAGATTCACTGAGACAACATAAAAATGTATTTTCTTGGAGATCACATTACATTTACCATGTTGTTCCATTAGTATAATAATGTACATTAGTGTAAATAACAGAATATAATCGTGTTGCTGAACTGCATTGAGATTTTTCATATTTTGATCCGAACAACAATCATTTTACTTTTTAACCCTTTAGGTTTTTTAACTTTCAATCCTCTAACATTAGGTTCTCTCTCTTAACTTTACCTTATCCTGATCCCCATGTGTCCGTCTGGTGTCCCTCTCCCTGTGCTGCTGTGAGACAGAAGGCTCTGATGAAAAGTAAGGGGCAGCTTGGGATGGAGTGGACGGCTTGCTGACTTGCGAGGGAGATTCCTCTTGAACAGGTGCCTAAACAAACACAATTACTGCACCTTTATAACCGCAGCAAAAATCTTCACACAACACAAGAAAACATCCTCCCGTCTGTGTTGTTGGGTGTTAGTAGTGTTACACAGTCACACTATCAGTTTTAATCTAGCAAGAGTTAATAGATTGAGTACAAGAGTTCTCACCAGTATTGCAGGGAACGGTTCTAGTAGCTTTTCAGTAGAGTCAAGGTTTTCCTGTGAACACATGAATTAACACACATAAAAATAGGAATACATTAGGTGAGAACAACAGAAGTATATCTCTGTTACTAATAGCACTTACTTGCATGTCTGAGGTATGCTGTTGTGTTGGAGTTCCCTTCAGAAGGGTCACAGTGTCATTTTTATTGTCCATATTCACTTCCCAAACCTTTCCAATGTTTTCTAAGTCGGGTTTGTGTGCAGATCTCCTTTCTTTCTCCACCTCTACTTCTGGGTTCTCCATGTCAGCACCTTTCAGTAACTCCATGGTGTCATCTTTATCATCCACATCTGACATCTGTTTCTCCCCTAAGACAGAAAACGTATCCCCAGGTTTTGGCGTGGCCTGTGAATGAATGACTGTTAACCCATTGGATGCTCGATGCTTGTCTCGTCCCTTACTGCCGGCACCTGATAGGGACTTCGGAGGGGGCTGAACAGGGGAAGGAGGGGGAGAGGGATCCGGTTTCCCTCTGCCCTTGCTGTCTTTGTGCCCACTGTGAGTCACATGTTCATTACCTCCACGGTGGTCTGACCCAACTGACTGGGGCCCCTGCACCTGTCTCTTCATTGGGTCTGCATCCCCCTGCAGTTGGATATCAATATTGATGTTGCTGACGGTTGCCAGGGATGTGATGCTGCTTTTGAGGGCATCAGGTGAAGAGGGTTTGGGTGATAGAGGTGTCTGGACTGGACTGCAGTCTGTGGCACCATTTTGTACTTTATGTTGTTGTGATGTCTCTTCTTTCTGAAGGTGAGGGAAAATCAAAGGGCAGAATAAATACAAAGAAGCCACTGAAAATCTTCAACTGAATAAACATGGAGTACTCTGCAGAACTGTTTTTGACATTTTACTACCCGGATGACCAAGACGAATCAACACATATTGAGAATAAACTTGGAACAAGGACCTTGTATGCACTGTCACGTACTGTATGTTGTGAATCTACAGATAAAGATGCAACAACACTGTACAATTTCTATTTAATCTGTGACAAAATATGAGGCTGTGAGAACATTTTAGACAATGCTACTTAAATCCAACTATATTTTCTTATAATAGTAATATTTCATATTTACCAACCTAAAACTTTAGGGTTTTCTGTGTAAAAAAAAAGCCTTGCTATTTGTCAGTCACTCACCCGTTTCACCCTGGGGAGAGGTTCAGGTCGTGGACTTGAAGGCAGTTTCTCAGGTTTTGGCTGAGGTGATGCCACAGATGATGAATTGTTGGCTCTAGAATCACCACTGCCACCCACAGCTTTCTTTCTTGACTTGGCAGTTTTTCTGACCAACAAACACAAGCACAAACATCAGATGAATAATTCTACTTGATGTTAGGGCTCACCATGGCAAAGGAGTGACAAACAAGGAGAACAGAAATTAATATCTGACCATGGAAAGCTATTACAGTTGAAATATACAGAGACAGTAATATATATCAAAAGACAAAGTTAGACATCCAGTGCCACCCACTCTTTGGTAGCCTCAAGGAACATCGCAATTTGTCGTTTGATGTAGGGCTGCCGCAGGATAAGTTTCACATCTGGTCTGTCTTCAGGTCTCTTACACAGCATGCTCTTAATCAGATCTCCCAGCTGGGGATCGTACCTACTGGGCATCTGCGGCAGCTGATGAGAAAACCAGAAGAAAATGTTGTGAATAATTGTGATAACAACTTTTCCATAATATTTCTAGATAATCAGAGTTAAGAAAAATAACATGCTGTTTTAAAAGAATCAATCAATCAAATCCCAATTAAAATGGCTCACATCCCCCATCATTTCCACATTTATTACTTGGGACAGGAACTAGAAACTATTTCCAACCTCAGTCTGTGCTTGGAGCTCAAAAATGTCCCTGAACTCTCTCACAAAATGACCAATTCACATCAAACTCAGAGGACTTACTGAATCATACATGTGTTTCTTGGAAAAGTTGCCTAATAAATTACACATATGTAAAAATATGAAACCCACCTTTCCTTCTACAATGCGATAGACCAGTGAGTTCATATCCTTGGCATTGAAGGCGTGCTTAAGTGTGGACATTTCATACACACAGCAACCCAGGGCCCATACGTCTGACTAGACACAAAGAATACATCCAATATAAAGCAAATCTCAACTAGAAATAAACTCCACACAGTAAGAGCAGATATCCCGAATACCTTGTGGTTATAGGGTTTATTAGAGAAGAGCTCTGGACTCATGTAATAAGGTGTCCCTATAAGTGTGCTGGCCATATCATTCTGGTTCTCCAATACTCGCGCGATGCCAAGGTCCCCAACTTTGATGATGTTGGTCTTTGTCAGGAAGATATTCTGTGTTTTAAGGTCCCGGTGAAGAATGTTCCTCTCATGCAGGTACTGAAAACCAACATCACACAACAATGCAGTGACTTCAAAATTGCTGTATTGAAGAAAATAATTACTGTATATTTGACTTTTAATCCTCCAACATACCTGAAGTGCCATTGCAATCTGGACAAACCACTCCACCACCTGCTTCTCAGGTAACAGATCCCCCTTTTGCTGTTTAAGTCTATGATAGAGGTCGCCACCTTCACAGAAACCCATCACGATGTACAGCTGGCAGTCATCTCCTTCCCAAGACTCCCTGTATGTCACAATGTTGGGATGTCGCAGCTGGGACAGAAGCTGTGCCTCCTGCTCGGCAGATCGCCGTTCCCGCTTAGAGGAGGTGGTTAAATTCAGCTTCTTTATTACATACTGGAAAAAACAGAAAATAATTAGGTACAGTATTTCTTAGTGCAAACAAATTCAGAACTGAAAAAAAACTTGTTCAAAAATTATTATAAGATGGAGAAACTGAAGTTCAGTTGACACTGAACTGGACTGCAAGATAACACCGATTCATTGTTGTAAACCAGGGATTCATAAAACTCAGTTTAAGTCACCCCAACATAAATGGGTCCTAAAAGCTGTCATTCTTGTTTCATGGCTGAATTTCAAACTACGTAATTTTTATTTATCAAGAGGGAAATGGCAGTAGAGTATAATATAACTGTCATGATGATCAGCATTACAAGTTGTGGAGCTGTATTGATAATGTCTAATATAACAGTTTGATTAAAATACTTGTTATGGACTAATGTTACTGTCCAAGAATAAATTAATAACTTTTTAGGTTGTAAATTTAAGTGCTTTTACCCTGTATTTAATAACAACAACAACACACATTAGACACACCCCTATTGTATGCGTTAACATAATTAAGTTCAGTCCATAAATCTCAACCATAATGTACAAGAGCGTCTTAGCCGACTGTAGCTAACTTTACGCTAGCTTTATCTTAGTGGGGTCTTTGCAAGGGTAAAAACATTGCTTATTTTATCAGTTGAGGGCTGTGTGAGTGTATCAAATTCCACATATGCTATTCATTTCTCACCTGTTTTCGGTCGGTTTTGTGTTTCACCAAGTTCACCTCCCCATAGCTCCCTTTCCCAACGACCCTGATGAAAATATAATTATTCATCACTCTTCGAGATTCCTCATAACGTTACACGACCTCCGCAGCAACTTCAACGACGTTGTTTCGAGCCATAATTGTAGCTGTGAGGACGATGTAAACAACATATGAAATCTTTAGGATAAACTTGGCGCTAGGTCTGGGCCAGCAGAGACTTTTGAAAACGCAGGAAATCAGCAGCCGATAGTTTTTCGTCACTAGGCAACTAACAGCTCTCCGCCGACGATAATTGGTGAGAGGGTCCAACTGGACCGAAGCACGGCTGCGTTTACTGCGCAGCGACATCTAGCGCCCGGAGACACACACAGGAGCAGCCTTTATGTATTCATCATTATTCATTCATCAACTTTCTGGGAAGAGTGTCCACCATTCAATAGAAATGGCATTATTTTTGGCGTGTCACTTTCTGACATTCTTTAGAAACGCCCTGCTTTTACCTTCTTTATTCACAGGTGTAGACGTTTAGATGCTTTGTCTATGTTTTTGAGTGACTTTATGTTTGTTATATCTCTATTCTTTCTGCTATTTCAGTAATGCCTGCCATAAAAATAACAAGGGACACTATAGGGTAAAGTTATTTATTGATCATGTACACAAATCATGATACAATGTGCAGTGAGATGCAACTTCGGCCCTCCTATATTAATTTGTAACTGGCAAATACATTAAATGAAAGATGAAAATAGTAATACAGATTTAAAAAGATCAGAATAATAGGTAATAGATGAAAATAGTATGTATACATATGTATACTGTACATACATATTATATGACATATATAAATGTATAACATATATAGTACACATAAAATACAATATATAAACCTGTTATAAGCAAATATTGATATGATATAATGACTATGGAGAGCAAATGGATAGTTATATGAAGGTGCAAACCGATAATGTAAACTCATTTTAATGGAAAGTAATTCGATGTGAAGATAATGTAAAACAGTTCAGGGATCAGCAGCATGATTGTCTCATGTTAGAGTTTAAAGTGCAGTGACTGTCTCATTTACTTCATTTACTTTGCATCCGCCTGAAATGATGCGTTATACCTATGACTTTGTCTGTTTCTATAATAAACATAATATTATACAAGTCCTCGCTATACACCTGCCATGTCTGAATAATACATCAGGGATGAGTTGTGACTGACCTTCCCTGGTCATGGGTGATGTGATCCACTAGGTGGAGCACTACACCACCGCAAGATGACACTGCACAAAGACAGTGTAGCCTATAATAAAGATGCGCAACTGTCAGGCTCATATGATTTAGCTACATGGAGAGGACAGTTGTGTGGGGTTGCTTCATTTGAGGCAATGTCACAAATGAATGGAAGAAATTGGTTTGTGTTTATTATTATTTATTTATTTTTTCTGTCAAAAAACAATGTACGCACAGTTAATTTGTTACAAAATAGACCAAGCAGATAGCAGGGATAATCAAAACAAAAAAGATGATGAACATAAAGTGAATGAAAGAATACGTCTAAAATGATTACCTAAATGAGGAACTGCTGCTGTGATGTATGAGTTAAGAAGATGATCAAATAAAGTTTGACCACTTTGATCAATCTAAACTACATCTACAAGTTCAATAACAAATCTTGATAGCCTAAAATAACAGTCCTGTAGTAGTCCAGAGATGGGAGGCACTTCCAGCAGTATCACAGTATCTCTACTGTGCCATTACACGCTGCCATCTCAACAAATGTCACAGCTGCGTGATAATCATCCTCACCATTTGTATCTACTCCGGTTAAGAACCACGCTTCTTACTGATGTCCACAATCACTTTATTCACCTTCAGTGATGAAACACCGTGAAAACTAGAAACAAACAAAAAACATTTCAGCAATCACATACATCAATCTCAGTCATACATTTCTTTGACACAAATGCCCACCAAAATTAACCAAAATAATTATTCTACCGTGTGAGCCTTGCAAACCAGCAGTAGATAAGTTGAACATCGAAAAAAGGTCCGCCGCACCATCATCCTCTCTCGTCTCTCTTTCTAACTCTAATTCCCGCTCACAACATTCATCACACGTAACCCCGACAGGAAGTGGTTGCGCACGAAACATTCCCTACAAAACAAAGGTTTGGCAGAAACCATGACCATAAAGTATATAAGCATATATATATATTTATATACACATATAAAATAATAATAAAAAGAAATCAGATATCAACATATAAATTACACACTGACTTCCTGTGTTGTCATGGCAACCCATAGAACATTATTATGAGCATCAGCTACACCATGGTTATAATACGTCAACTCTGTCAAACAGACATCATCCACACCAATTCACCTTTAAACATTTTAGTGCGCCGCAGGAGTCACGGGTGGTGGAGAGAGGCGGCCAATGGAGTGGCAGAGCTGGTTACCTGTGCGGCACAGCTCGGCCTGTGATTGGTCCGTCTGTCGCGCAGCCCTGAGGTGACGTCAGGAGGAGCGCTGCTGGTGAGGGCGCAGAGTGGAGATTGAGGGAAAGCGCACCGAGTTGGAGAGACGCACAGACACTGGACGGACACGGCTGGAGGACCTCTCAGCGCTGTTAAATTGCAGGTAGGAACGACTGCTGCGATACTGTCATGACTTTAACTTGATCTCTGTCTCTCATTCAAAGGCCAGATAGATGATGGCGCGTGATTTCCTGTTAGGGTTTTTTTTTTCTCCAAGCAACTTCCATTTCCACTCCGTGTTTCTTTTTGTTTAGGGGACATTGTTATAACATTATTAGAACTCTCGTAAGAAGATTGAATTACTTTAACATGTTTGCCTGCTGAAGTTAAGAGCAGCTGTCAGACGGGTTGTGCATATGTAGACACGCCTCTGTAACTGAAGCTGCAGTTTCGCAGATCAGATACTGACATGGAGTATGCTGGAGAAGCTGGAGTTTTCTCCTGTCTGTGCGAGGTCAGGCGATGTTTTAACCCTTACAGCAGAAATGTAGTGTAGTTTTTGTCAGTAAACATTGAGTTGATGTGTAATCTTCATTTTGAGTCTTTTTTATTTTCTTTCATATCCCCTTTCGGCTTTCTGTTTCCTCTTTTCTGTTACTCAACTTTCTAGCATCCATCCAAGCACCTTCTTCACCCTCTCCTCCCCATGGGATCTTGCAAGCAGAGGTCTCCTTATCAATTAATAAGCTCACTTTGAAAGGAGATTTGTTTTGCGTCGTTGACACTGGTGGCCCAGCTGACCAATCAGACTTGTCAGTAAATCTCTCTGTACCTGCCTTTCTGCCAATGGGGTGCATATTTGATGGAGAGGGAGGCATGCAGGTTGACACCATGGCAAGCAGTTGTCTTTTGTTGAGAGACAGCAGTGTAGCACTGCTACTGTGTTCATGCCTTTAAACATGATGCACTTCTGGCCTAAAAAAAACAGTGATTGGGACACACATGAAAAGGAACTCACCACCTAGGGACCTGGGATCTGGTGAATGTGACCAAAGTTTTGTGGCGATAGCTCTGCCTTTTGAGATGTGACTTTCACCTTGGTTGATTTGCATATCTAATTCCCAAGAGGTACCCCAAATTTACAGAGGCAATACATCAATTAAGATCAAAAATAATTAATACAGAGAAATGTGACTCATCTTCATATTTCAGACTGATCAGGAGGGCCTTGCCTTCTGCAAAGCCCTGAAGAGAAGCCGTAAAACCACTTGAATCATTTCAAAAACAATTTGACTTCCCGTGAAGTGAGTTTGCTTCAACAGGAATGCAGTCCTTTGACATGTGTTAAGTGTTTGTTCATAACTTGGCAGCAGAATCCCTCACAGCTTGGAGCCATGCCATAGATTGTCTGCTGAGATAGAGGTATTAGTAAAGCTTAGCCAAAATAAATATTTATAAATGTTTAAAGACAAAAGAGAATCAGGTTGTAAGTGTAGTAGACACAAGCTACTCAGTTTAGGGAGTTTGGTCAAATACAACTTTTAGACAACTGTTTCTTACATCAGCTCCATAAATCTGTTTGTATGTTTGATTCTGTGCTTGAGTGTGTGTTTGTGTGTGTGTGTGTTAATGCAAGTGTTCACACTACAGCGCCATAGCTACATGTTATTTGTTACGTTTAACTATGGATGTGTGTATTTGTGTGTGTGTGTGTGTGTGTGTGTATGTGTGTGTGTGTTTCTTCTATCCACTGCTCATCACAGGAATGGGAAACCAGTGAGTACTGCAACTCTCTCTGTGTATACATTAAACAAGGGTGAATGCTGCATGTCACATAGTACTTAGAGAATGTGGTTATGGTATTGTGCATCTCCCAAGCCTCTTCAGTCCTGTTGCTTCTTGGGTTTTGAGCAGCACAACTTCACCTACTGACCAAAAGTCATGACATCAGTGGACATGGAGGGGCTGTTTGTGGCTCTCTACATGCTCATACGATACCTGCATGTGTCTCTCCTCTTCTCTCCTGCATTTTTAAAACTTGCCCCTATCTGCCCCTGCGTGTCTTAAACTTGAACCTTACTCTGTTGTTTATAACATTTGCCTGTTTGAAAAACAGCCCCCCTTCCTTTCTCATCTCTGACAATGTCGTTATCCTTAAAGCCTCAATGACTATCCAGTTGTGTTTGAAATGTGATATGAAGTGGCCTAATGTCTGAAACATAACCATATGTTTGTGCCACTGACATGAAATCCAAGTGAATGAGTTGAAGACAATAGAGTAGAAATACAGCTGGGTCTTTGTGATGGTCGCACACCGGTGCTCTTTGGATACTTAAGAGGTTCTGAGCTTATTCCATCTTGTGCTGAGTCCATTGTATGGGTGGGTGATTTGGTCTCAATCAAAAATGTAAAAATCCAAGTTTCCTTCAAAATGATTCATGGTACACTTGCAGGGTTTGTTCAAAATTAAAATAATTTTATTTTACATGGCAAGATGTATTTAAAATAACCAATGCGTTGCGACCCACACAGGTCTTCATCAGGGTTATGAAGCAGATTTTGGTCCATGTTGGTATTTGCCCAGTACAGCTATCAGTAGATTTCCCAAAAAAACACAACCAGCATCAAGCAGGGGTTGATGCATTCATAGATTTCAAATGACTTTGATGTTTGAATGACTTTGATGTTCAGTATCGGTCATTTTCAGTGCATGAATTAACATGAATCTCCATGAATCTCCATGTGAGCAAGGTGATATGCTACAAACAAGCTCTTGGTGAGAGGTTTCACCCACTTCAGTTAACTGAAAAAGATATTGTGCTGTTGCAGTTGTTTTCACCCTAAAGATTACTAGTTAAACAGAGCAGGTATGTCTGTCATCCTTTTAATACATCTATCAATCAGTTTTTCAATAAACTTTCAAAAATTATGAAAAGTCGAGAGGGTCACGTGACCAACAACCGCAATGGTCGCTGAGAACTAGAGCTCCTTACCCACCTCCTTATTTTAATGAAAAACCAGGTCTATTCCTGTTTCTTCGACGTCAAAACGTTTTATTTGTTATCATAGTGACTCAGTGAAATGCCTGCAAACGCAAGAAAGCAGGTATCGTTGTCGTCTAAGTTATCTTCTCAGAAAGAGAAATCTGCTAACATGGCGGCTGCTAACGTGGCGAATGATGCTAGTCCGGACCTAAACGTGGAGGACATTATCGCTCAGGTCTTGGAGAAGCAACAGAGTGTGCTTGAATCTGTGGTCCACAATGCAGTTAAGGGAGCGTTAACAGAAATTGATACTTCTCTGCAACACATCAGGACAGAGCTTGAGATGCAGGGTACTACAGTACGTGATGTGATGCAACGTTTGGAAAAGACACAGGGGGATAACAGGCAGATGAAAAAAATCGTGAATGCCTGTGTTGATGACCAGAAGAAATTTGAACATAAGCTAGCCGAAATGGAGGACAGATCCCGACGCAACAATGTACGCATCATTGGACTAACAGAGGGCAGCGAAAAGAGTGATCCAGTTGGATTCCTGCAAGAACAACTTCCGGTGTGGATCCCTTCCTTACAGAACAAGGCCATCATCGAAATTGACAGAACACAGAATATATGGCAAGGGTACAGCAACACGTACTTTGATTTTTAGCTCTCCAAGGGGCAAGACAAGCACAGCAAAAAGGGCCAATTCATGATTCTAGAACAACGCTTCGTTTTAAACCTGACTACAGCGCATTCACTATCCAGCGACGTCAAGAGTTTATAGCGGCACAGCGTAAGCTGCATGCTAAAGGCATCTCAAACTTTCTTATCTATCCGGCTACCCTGAGAGTGACCCACAAAGGGAGAGAGTTCACCTTCACTACAGCCAAAGATGCAGACGTTTTCTGTCGGGAATTGGATGTGGAGGACGACACGACATGCACACGGGACGCTCCGCGGCTGGACCGGGTGCCGATGATGGAGTCGGAGGACGACGATGCATCCACGCAAAGGATTTCGCGTCTGGAGCGGGAACCGACGGCGGAGCCGGAGAAGGCAGACCCACCGACTGCGGACTAGCGATATCTGGTCTACTGTGCTGACGGTTTGACGCGAGAGCAGTGTATGTAAGTTTTTGGAGCCGAGCTCTGAAGGCTGAAAGGACATGATATAGCCTACTGACTGTTTAGCTTATATTCTTGTTATATTTCGCCAACCAGGTTGGTGTGTTTTTCGTATGCCTATCTCAGTATTTGGTAGCTGTTTGTGTTCTACTTTTTGGATCTTTGTAAGGTCGTTCATGTTTAGCATAATAGTTCACCAGACCTGTTTTAACGAACCTGTGACTTAAGACAGGAGGGGCGGTTGTGTGCTAGAGTTTGCGCGAGCTGCGTTTGATGTGGCCACGTATCTTATTGATAGGGGATGGGGTTTGCGGTCTCAGAGGATTGGGGGATTTATTTTATTTTTTATGTTTTTACCACACTTTGCTTAGAGCTAGCAGTTTATCCTTTACTAGAAATCTCTCAGCGAACTCCGGTATGGTACACGAGGCATACATGAGTGTATGTTTTGAAGATGGCTGAACTTATTATCAATTATTTCAGTTAACATTAGGGGGCTAAATGGGCCAATCAAACGAGCTAAATTCCTGGACTACTTAAAAAGAAAGAATATAGATGTAGCGCTTATACAAGAGTCACACTTACGGAAAAGAGATGTAAATCGTTTGCAAAATAAATACTACAAGATTGCTGCTTCATCTAGTGATGACACCAAAACCAAGGGCTCCATTGTGTTGCTGTCGCGGAAATGCACACTCACCGTAGATAAAAGTAGTAAAGATCTATCAGGCAGGATAGCTTATATATGCACCACTATAAGGAGTAGGAAAATAGCCTTTGTGTCAGTATATGCACCATCTATATATGACGAAAACTTTTTCCCACGTCTAACCAATGAATTGCTCTCTCTCAATGAATATTCACTAATTATAGGGGGAGACATGAATGCAGTGCTATATTTAAATCAGGATAGGTCAGGGGTCAATCATACAAAAGCCCAAAAACAAACATCAGACATGTTTAGAGCAGTTGTGGAGTCCCACCATCTTGCAGATATATGGAGGATACACAATCCTACTAGCAAGGATTACACCTTTTTTTCCACACGTCATCTTACCCACTCACGCATTGATTACATTTTGTGTTCTAGTGAGCTTAAGATGTTGTTTCACACCATAGCAATAGAACCAGCAATTCTATCTGATCACAATGCGCTGATAACCACATTTCGTTGTGATATGTTAGGAGAAAGATCTAGACGATGGCAATTTAATACCTCCCTTCTTCAGAATGCAGTTTTTGATGCAGAATTTAGAGGCAAATTGTCTGAGTTTATTTCAGTCAATACTGATTCAGTTTCTGACCCTGCATTTGTTTGGCAAGCAACTAAAGGATTTATTAGAGATTTCACTTCCTCCTTTGCGGTCAATTTGAAGAGGAAAAGAGAGGCAAGGATTACAGAGTTGGAAGAACAGTGTAAATCTCTAGAGCAATCTCTTAGGACTGTTTTTTCTAAATCTACACATACTCTTTTAGTCACAAATAGATCAGAACTAAATGATTTGCTAAGAAGGAGAGCTGAATTTATAATGCATAGAGTGAGGCAAAATTATTATTTTAATGGTTGTAAGCCAAGCAAACTGCTTGCTCTGAAATTAAAACAAAGCGAATCCAGAGCCGCTATCAATAGTATACGCACAGACCGAGGAATCTCAACGAATCCTAAAGACATCAACGCCACTTTTCAATCATTTTATTCAAAACTGTATGAGTCCTCCTGCAATGCTGATCCGACCCAGTGTCAGGAGTTCCTAAAAGAGCTGAATTTGCCTCTTCTTGATCCAGAAGAGGCAGAAGAACTTGGTCAACCTATAACGTTAGAGGAACTTAAATCAGCATTGAAAACAGTTAAAAAAGGCAAAGCGCCAGGATTAGATGGAATTCCATCAGAACTCCTTTTACAGTACTTTGACATATTAGGTCCTACCATTTTACAAGCTTTAACTTCAGCCATAGAGATGGGTACTTTCCACCGACAAACCAACACTGCACTAATCTCTGTTCTACCCAAAAAGGGCAAAGACCTTACCTATTGCTCAAATTTTAGGCCCATTAGTCTCATTGGGACTGATATCAAACTGTATTCCAAAGTCTTGGCACTCCGCTTAGAGCGCTTTATTGATAAGCTAGTCCACCCCGACCAATCAGGTTTTATACCAAAGCGTCATGCTGCAGACAATATACGGAGACTATTTCATGTAATAGAAGAAGCCAGAAACCTCCCGACAACGGCAGCAGTGTTATCACTGGACGCGGAAAAGGCTTTTGATCGCCTAGAATGGAACTACTTGTGGCGAGTAATGGAGTTCCTCGGTCTGGGGGCCAAATTCATTGACATGGTTCGTACTCTATATGCGAATCCCACAGCCATAGTCTCAACCAATGGCTTGCACTTTCAGCCATTTTCCATCGAACGGGGCTCTCGACAGGGATGCCCACTTTCCCCCATGCTGTTTGCAATCTCTCTTGAACCGTTAGCCCCAAGCCATAAGGCAAAATAAAATTTGTAATGTCCAAATTAAATCCAATAGCAACTCAATATCGTTATTTGTAGATGATATTTTGTTGTACATCTCTGTCTTGAGGACTCCATTCCAAAAATTCTCAAGATCTTCAACGAATTCGGTTCAATCTCTGGCTATAAAATTAACTGGGATAAATCTAATCTTCTTTTATTGAACAAGGGACATGTGACGTCAACTATCAGTAGTACAATACCAATCCAAAGCAAAATTACATATTTGGGCATTGTCATACACACATCACTTCATCGAGTTGTCCAGGACAACTACGAGACTATATTACGTAATGTTCAGAGTGATCTGGCCAGGTGGTCTGCGCTGCCAGCATCTCTACGATCCAGGATTGCCGTTGTGAAAATGAACATAGTTCCCCGCGTGAATTTCTTAAGTGCAATGATCCCCTTACCTCCACCAGTACATTTCTGGAAGAAACTTGATACTTTAATTCGGCAGTATATTTGGAACAATAAACAACCTAGGCTAAAGTACTCTACCCTGCAACGTACCACAAGCGAGGGAGGCCTGGCCCTCCCCAACTTTAAAATATATCACATGGCCTTTCAGCTGCAAGCCCTCAGAGTGTGGATGGACCCCTCATCTACCATTTCATGGAGAGAAATAGAGCAAAATCTCATTGGAAATGTAAGACTGCAAGACCTTGCCTTTGCAGGTGTTTGTACAAAACAGTGTATGCTAACCTATGGCCCTATTATCACCAACACATTGGCCACCTTTAAACAGATGGAGGAGCATCTGCGTTACACTAATAAGTGGCATTTGAATACCCCGATATGGCACAATAGACACTTAATGTCTGGTAACAAACCCTTTACTTGTAAACAGTGGAGTGAAAGAGGGATTAATACTCTCAACCAGTTATTCAATGAGAAAGGTATGTTGAGTTTTGAAGACCTTAGAGCTAGTTTTGAGATTCCTAGGACTTCATTTTACTCTTATCTTTGCTTAAGATCAGCCCTAAAATGCTATGGAGTACCATGGGGAAACAGTCTGGAGACGCACCCAGTCATTAAATGTTTTTTTGATTTCCCTGTGAGAGGATTAGTGTCTATGATTTATGCTAAGTTAATGCAAGCATCTATAGCAAAACTTCCAATAGTGGGGAAATGGGAGCGAGAGCTGAGCCCTGAGGGAAACACAATTGATTGGGATGCAGTTTGGGACAACATTTTTCACTGCTCCAAGAATCCAAATCACCAGTATATTCACTTCAACATATGCCACAGGACGTATTGGACTCCTCAGAAGAGATACATATCTAAAGCCATTCCCACTCCCTACTGTACCTTCTGTCAACCTGAACAAACTGGTACTTTTCTGCATATGGTCTGGGGGTGTGAACAGGTGTGTTATGTCTCGTCAAATTTGTTAATGTCTTGTCTTGTGTCATGTGTTGGTCCTTTATGTTTTAATTTAGTCAAGTCACCCATGTCCCGTCCTGTCATGCACTTCCTGTTTTATTTTGTACTCACCTTTTCCCTCTTGTTTCAGATCCTGACTTCCTCCCTTTGTGTGCCTTCCCTCCGCTGTGATTGTCAACCCCGCCCCTGATTGGTTCCACCTGTGTCCCCTTACCTCATGTTCAAATAGTCCTTGTCTCCCTTGTCTTGTGTCAGTTCGTTTTGTCTTGTCAGCGTCACCGTCATGCAGCCCGAGAAGCCTTGTTTCATTCTGTCCTCCAAGTGAGCGTTTTTGGTTCCCCTTTATCATCCTCCTTGAGAGCGTTTTTTGTTTAATAAATTCCCTTCGAGTTAAGCGTTTGAGTCCTCCTTCCTGTCTGAGGTCGTTACAAGGTGCATGAGTTCTGGCACAAAACAACATCAATATCTGATGTAATAGGATGCCAGATTCCTATTGATCCAATTGTTTTGTTACTTAATGATGACTCTAAAATACACCTGCTTGAGAGACAGAGGAAAATCTGGCTAGCTGGTTCAACTGCAACCAAGAAAATGATAGCTCAGCGCTGGCTCCCCCCTCACTCGCTGTGTATAAAACAGTGGTTAGCGTATTTTCTAGACATAGTGAGACTTGAGCTCTCTACAGCAAGGATTAACAAAGCCAAAGCATCAACTATAAATCTATGGGAAAGCGCAGCAGCACAAATATCAGACCTAATGACCTCGGGGGCACAAGAACAAGAACTAGAGGAGAGTGATTAGGCAAGGTGTGTTTTGTTTTTTGTTTTATTTTGTTTTGTTTTGTTTTCTTGAGACCGCAGAGGGTGGGGGGTGGGAGGTGGGTTTTTGTGTAATTTGTGTAATGTGTGTTTTTTCTACACCATTTGACACTTCTTGTCATACACTGTAGAATATATTCTGTATATCTGAATGATTTAAATGGTGTTAATAAAAAATTGATCTTAAAAAAAAAAATTATGAAAAGTCAGAGTTTACCAGAACCCAAAGTAATGTTTTACAGGGTGTATTGGTGGCTTAGTGATTATGAAGGATACCATTTCCTGAAATCGCAACATCCTTTAGTTTGATTCTAGCTGTTGACCTTTGTCAGATGTAGTTTCTCCACTTTTTCAGCGTTTTCTCTTTCTCTCTCTACTGTCCACTATAAATAAAAACTAAAATGCCAAACATTTTAAGGAAATATTCACGTTTAGATACAGTGTTACCAGAAAATGATTGGCGTTTTACTTGATAGTTCTTAATAAATTCATAAAATTCATAAAATTGTCATCAGTTACTTTACACTAGCCTGAAGAATGCAAAACTGTAGAAAGAAATTCCAACATGCCAGAACATACAAAAATCACCCTATCCTTCGAAAAGAACTCACTGTATCCTTTTGTATTGTTTGTAAATAGAGAGATCATTTTTACTGGAAACACCACAAAAAACAAAAAAGGACCATGGTAATGGAGCTTCAATTTCCAGAGAAAGACAATGGTGTCAAGTTGAAGATATACTAGGAATAGAGTTACAGTCCACCATGTATTGTTGTTTTTTTACCCTACTGTAGTGATTAGAGTCCAGGAGTTAAGGCTACAATACAGACAAAGCCTTTACACACATATGACTGGACTTCCTCTTTCTGCTTCCTTTAAGCGCACTACTTTGCATGCTGCTTTTTCAGGCGGCTAATTTAGAGATACTTCCTTTTGATTCAATTGCTTTCAATGGCCATGCAAAATGCAGTGGAGGAAATTGGCACTGTAGATAGACTGATATATTTAAATGTTAAACTGTGAGCTTTGTTCATAGTAATTTGGTTACGTTTGGTTATGCTCAGTAAGTTTTCATTGCATGCTAACACAGAAGCTTGTACCTGCAGTCATGAATTTAAAGTGTTCTCCACACATACCAAAATACACTAATAGTCAATGAGTTGTGGACTGTACATCCTTGATGCTCACGTGGAAGCATAAGTAATGACCTGAACAGGCTATATCATTTTACATCATTCCTTCTAACCTGTATCCAAATAACCACACACCTGATTATTTTGTGTATTATTCATACCGCATCCAGCCGCCAAAGTGACCAGAATAATTTCCACCTTAGCTGCCACCTGCTATTAAACACTAAAGCAATTTGGACCCTCAGATACCATAGCAGCTCCTTTGGGTTTCCATGACGACACGAATGAAGCTGCCTTCTGACATTAGTGAAGGCAGCGAGAGAGCCACCATGTGTGTGTGAATCTATGCTGGCGCGTGCATGTGTGCAATGCAGCCAGAAGAGGCCATGTCCTATTAACATTTATTCTGAGATAACAGCAGTGTTAAGCCTGCCGCTGTCTACCGCTTAATGCCACTCATACACACACACACACACACACACAAACACACACACACACACACACACACACACACACACACACACACACACAATTCAACAAAAATGAGCTGACTCTGACCTAATTAGGAGATGATTAACCGCACTCTTCTATAGTCTTCGACAAAACAGCACTGGTACAATGCAAAACAATATGTTACATCATCTTATATAGGCTGTGAAGTTGCCAGGCAGGCAGCAGGAACAGAGGAGGAGTGAGGCATGCTGATATGAACAGGGCTATTTTTGTCTGTGAGGTCTTGAGTTATAGGCACTTTCTGGGTTTAGATGATGATAGCTGTGACAGCAGGGTTCTCTGTGATCACTCCCACTCTTGAGAGTATGTTACGGACAAACATCTGAATGTTAACTTCTCAAGGGAAACATGAACAAGTGATGCAAAAGTGAGAACGGGAAACAACCAAAGAATTGATATTGTTTGTGTTGTTTTCTAACTGTAAAGATATAGTGTTTATACTTGATACTCTTAAAGCTTGACATTAAAAGGTGAACTGCTGTATACTTTAACTCATATATTACCGTAGCAACAATGTGGTTACTAGAGTGAAACTAGTAGTTTAATTATTAACCTTGTAGATATGGCTGTGACTTTCAGCCCTCTCTGCCATAAATTCTACTCTTGCTGATCATAAACATAGTTGATTACAGTCCTGAACTTTTCATAACATGTCAGAGTAAAGAAAACAAGTAATTTAGACTGCTGTGTTGAATTTCCTAAGTAAGCACAGCATTGCAGCGACCACTTTCACTTGATGCTGAAATGCAGCTACCCAAAATAGCCCATGTGTAGTAGAGAAGTTGCAGGAACTGCAGTGACCCAGTAATTTACTGTAACCCTTGATTCAGGCAAATGGATGAAATGCAGCTTAAGCCTGTGTTCAATAATTTGTGACTTATGATATGGCTTGTGTGTGAACATGTTGCAAGGACGGAAACAGGTTTAGCAGCATTCTTCAGCAGACTGAGACGCATTTAATTGTTTATGTAAGAGACGAAAATTTTGCAACAGAGCTGGTTGTAACACAGGAACCGGTTAGTTTACGACAGTTCCTTGTCTGTGAATCACATTAAATAGAAGTTCTCATTTTGTGTGTATGTATTGGCCGTGGCTGGCATCATAAAATTTGACACGTCGTTTAATCAGTTACTTCACACCATTTTATGGCTTTTAGTCGTGGTAAGCACTGCTACATACTGACAAGGCTTATGCAAACCCCAACAGTGAAGCCCAAAATGAAAATATTCATAACACAACATTATAATGCCCATTTAGTGGTTATTACAGTGTAAATTACCTTGAATCGCCTGAGTTTGAAAAATAATCTTAACAACAACAACAACAACAACACATTTATTAATGGATAGCCCCTTGAGATGAACCATCTCATTTTCAAAGGGGTCCAAATACAACCTGCTTAACAAATACACCTGCCTCACTTTACAGTGTAGGATATGTCAGATGTTTTTTGGACTTCAGCGTTTCCCAACTGATATGATGTATTGCACACTGTTAGTGTGTTACCACAAGTGGAAAACCCTGTAATACATTAATTGATGTCAGTGATCCAAGTTATTAAAGTCTAAATGATTTTAGATGTTGACATGTACTCAACCATTTAAATAAAGTGAGCACTATCAGTGCAGAATTGTCTTGACTGCAAATTTGGGGGATGGGGACAATGAAACTCTTGGTATTAATGAGCATTTCCTGCGTATCCTGTTTTTTTCCTTACTAGTATTGTTTCTGACCGTAACAACAAGAAGATGCCACTGGGTGACGAGTGCCATGCCTGGAAAAAGAAGACCTCAGATGTGAAGGAGAAGTATGACTTCAAAGAGATCCTGGGAACGTAAGTGTGTCACTGCCAGAGGCAAACCCTTGTGTTTCAGTTTTGCATGATGGCTTTTCCACACTGTTGTCAAAACGAATGGAAAAATTTGCATTTATTTTGTTCCTGATTTGTTTGGATGAATTTTTATTATCATGCGTATCTGGGCAGGTAGTTTTTTGTTGCTAAATGACTGTATAGACCTGCTTTGGTAAAGATGGACTGGTCCTTAAAGTACTGAGAATTAGTGGATGAGGAGGCAGTTTTTGTTGGCCCCACAACTGTTGACCGTAACTCTTGCTGTGTTTTTGCTTTATTATGTAAATGTGCTACTGCTGGAAATACATTTATGTTGGGTTGCTCATGTGGGTGTCACTCGATCAACAGCTTAATGCTTTAGCAGAAATGAGGGTCTCTAATTTTGTGCGAGCATACAGTGGCCGACTATTTGGTGACCACGCTGTTGCAAAGCCAATATTAGCAGCAGTGCCATTTTTGTCACACCATGTTTTGTACATGAACTTGCCTGGTTATTTCATGGTTCAACAGCAAACCTGCTCATGCTGAAGTAGGTGGTGTGACAGAGCTTCTGCAGGTCAGATGCTGCATTACAATTACAGCATTTTGAATTCACACCTGTATTTTTGTTGTGTAGACTTCCTCCTATTCTGCAAACATTATTTTTGTGCATGTACTAAATCATCTTGCAAAACTCTCTAAAACCACTTTCAGTTTGATAGACATTTTGTCATTTAGCAAACAGTATTTAACACAATTACTGTAAGGTAGAGTCACTGCGGGCTGATAAACTATTCCTCACAGTGAAATAACTCTGAGTGCCTGTTTCTCCAGGATGATTCCTGAGCACCATTTTGGCAACACTCCAAACACCATTTCTCTGAGTAATCCAAAGCATGTTTTCTTTCGTGGAAAAAAAAAGTTCTACAGAAGGAATGAACAAATCTCTTAAGAATCAAACAAAAAATAAATAAATTAAACCGTGTTGTACATGTATTTGTATAAGTTTTTCATTTTTGGTTTCAAATCAAATAATTTTACTAATAACTTTTAATCTTTGATTCATGGGAGATTTATTCACTTATTTAAAAAAAAAACAAGTCTAGCTTCAGCCGTCAATGCATGCTGTCAACCCTGCATACATTTTCAGTAATAGAATAGCACTGGATTAAATCTTTGTGAAGCTCATAATGTCAGTTTTTCATCACTGCATCATCAGAAATGTGTTGACCTTTCTGACACAGTGTCAACAATCCAGCTACAAAGCTTTACATTGAGAGACTGATACTCTGCTCTCTGCATTTAAATGATTGTGGACACAACATTAGAAACACCTCTTAAGGAAATGAAGTTCACAACGAAACAGCAAAGGTCACTAGACAGTATGTCTACTAACTATACAGCCTCATAAATGACCACAGGGTTATATCGACACCTCTGACACTGTGTCAATGAAAACTGAACATGATACATTTCACAAAGATAGGATTTATTGCTGGGCTACTGTATTGGATTACATTAGATTGTGCAGGTGTGTTTTATAGAGAGGTAACTCTCATAGCCAAGATAACTCAACACACATGGTTATGGTTATCATGAAATCACATTTCAGTCTATTTTTAAAAAACCCAGTTTTCTTCCTTTTTCCATACTTGGATTGATCTTAAAAAGAAAAATGGTAAAATTCCATATTGGCAGTACTTTCTGAGAAGAAAATTGTGATGTGGATTACTGTAGTTCTGATGGATGCGTTTGTGCCTTTTTATGTGCTGTTTTGCTTTTCTTGATTTATTAGAATCTCTTTTAAATCTCTTAACACATATGTGTGTGTGTGTGTGTGTGTGTGTGTGTGTGTGTGTGTGTGTGTGTGTGTGTGTGTGTGTGTGTGTGTGTGTGTGTGTGTGTGTGTGTGTGTGCCAATGTTTTCCTCTATGTGTGTGTGTGTGTGTGTGTTGTCCATTTCTCTCAAAATGGTCATGCTTGTTGTTTGGCGTGTATGATGGTATGCTTACTGCCTGTCAGTTGTAAAACTTTTTCCCTGGCTTATACGGCAGTCTATGCTATATTTATGTGAGCTGGAGCACCATTCCAGAAGCTATAGAGAACACTTATCCAAACCTAAAAGTAGTTTCGCTCTCTCCCAGTAATATTCAATCACCAAGACAGGTTAATTTCTGTCTTCCTTAGATCATCCTGAGGTTGACTTGGTCCTCCTGTCTAAAGGGTACTGTTATCCATCCCACAGTGAAATGTTTGCCCAGCCTTCCCAAATTGGCAGAAGCAATTTGAACTCTGTCCAGAGAATAAATCGCCTCAAGGGTGCACAGAAGTTAGTTAAATGTTACTTGTAATCTCTTCGGTTACTCTTTGTTTTGTGATGCTAAGGTGTCTCAAGGATGTTTATTCAAGGTGTCTTACTTAAGGCAGTTTTACATAACACCCACATCCTTGTTATTTCAGGATCAAGTTGTGTGGACACTGACTGATTCCAAGATGAAACCTGAGCTTGTTTTGTTAGTTTAAGGACCCCCCCTCCCTTCTTTTGTTACCGGTATGCATGGGGAAGAAGACATATTGTAAACACTGAATGAAAAGGACCTAAAATATTAAGTTACATATATTACAAAAGTCAGATATAGTAGGTTGTCATCTCTCCAGCCACAAAGCATTATATTGCCTGGCCATTTATCAGAATCGATTCAAACATGTCATTCCCCTTTTCTCTCTCACCTTGTTTCTTGTCTGTATCTCTACTATAAACCAATCTAATAAAGACAAAATCACCACAAAAGATCAACCAATCAGCACTCTGATGTCTGGATTTTAAAAGAAAAACAACACATCTAACACAGCCCCAAATACCAAACAAGCGGTGGCCCCTGTAATTATTAATTTGTAATTGTAGTGAGTATTCTTCAGAAAATGCAGAACTCGTCAACATGTCAAGGGGAACTGACACTTTAAAGCAACAACAAAGAATGAAATTTCGAGCTGACTGATACTGCTGAATCCTGTGTGACCTAATGTGGTCTTTGTAGCAGTTTTATGTCAAATTTTGATATGTTATGTGGGTTATTTAAGCACAACTGATGGCTATTTGAAAAAGCTTTCCCATCCTTTCAACTTGTCATTGTCATCCCTTCAGTTGTCCACCTGCCCTTGGGTTTGGTGTTAGCTTCTTTATTTATGGAGAGATCACCAGCTCACTGCATCACTCAGCTGTGTGCCAAATTCATTTGCCATTGCTGGATTGTTGTCTTGGTAACAACAGGAGACACTTTCCATAATGGACTCAAACAGTCACTATGGAAACAAAGTTTTTGATTTGCTATTAATAATCCAGCACTGGGTGCATATGTGTGCATTGTGCAAGGGATAGACCCGCTCTCTCTCTTTTGCAGGAGAACGCAGAGAAATAAATGGCAGACTTATGTTTTTATAAGCATGCCCGATGTTTCTGGAGCCTCTCCCACTGACATTTTGTCAGAGACGATGTAGGCGCCACAAACCACCTCATTACACCATGTCTCAAACAGAAAAAGCAATCAATCTACCTGCCCTGAACACACACAAAGGCCTCAATTCATTAAAGACAGAATAATGGACAGTATATTTATAACAGCTTTACAGGTGTTTTTTATTCTATTATATGTGGTAGTTCCTTGACCATTATTAGAAAAGAGTGAGCTTAGTCAATTTTTCCTATGAGTCATCAGTCAGTGGCCTCTGTAAACGAATTCTAAAATTGGTTGTCATCTACATTTTGATTTAATAAAAACATTTTTCAAAGAAGATATGATGCATGTTAACGCACTACCCTTTTTCTCGCAGACAAATAAGTTCTTGCATTTGATTATTTCTCTCAAATGTCTCTTTTTGGCACAGATATCAAAGATATAGGCGCTTGAAATGTGTCTTCCAGTGGCATGTATGAGTTTGCACTGTGAGCCCGCAGCTGCAGCCACATGTTTTTGTAATCAAAACAGATGGGGATTAATAATGCACAGACAGGCAACAGCACTTTCACTGCAATCAACTCAAATCCTCTCTCGCCTTCCTTCTCTTCTCATTGCTGTTACTTATGTTAATCTATTCCTCTCTGTCTTCTTCTCTCTCTCTTCTGTTTGTGTACGCAGCCCAAAACCACATCCCTAATGTCAGGAATCCAGCAATATTTAGTCTACCCATCCTTGTCACCTGCTGTCTGACTGTTTCCTGGTTTCACACTGTGTTGACCGGTTGTCCCAGTGTGTACTGCCACCCTTTTGATTTTCACCTAAGATTAAAAGCTTTCACTATACAGACATCAGGATACACAATAGCAGAAGACCAAACCACTGATCCTCTTCTTGGTTTTTTTCATAGTGTCAGCTCTATATAATGTGCAGGACAGTAAATAACCATCTCTTCATAAAGTTTATTTGCTGGTAGCATTAAAACACTTTCTATACCATAAAATGTACTGTCTACACACACACTAATACACCCATCCAGATCTTCTTGGCTGGAAAGTAAGAACTTAAAGAGAACATTCAGTATTTTTTAAACCTGGGCCCTATTTTACCATCTTTTTGTATCTAGTGACTAGTGGGGACAACAATTTTTGAAACTGGTCCAGTACTCAGCGAGAGCACTTCAGCCAGCAGCTGTGAAAGGGGGTTCCAATGTAATCTGACCGTCAATGCATGTCCAATAAAAGTGTTTTTTTTTTCTCACTTTTTTCAGATTGTTGTTATAAGTGTCTGACAACATTATGGAAGGGACCATACAGAGAAATAGAGCATTTTTCGGTCTGTTGTTTTGTTTTTGAATAAGTCTCGCCCCAGGAGAAGTCCTATTCTTAAATCTCGCGTTAGGTGAGTTGTTGTCGAAATCAGCTAAATATCCAGCCATGACTTTGAAAATCTGTTCGATAAAAACTAAGCTACACTTTCTGTACTCCACTAAACAATCTCCTCCTGGCACTCCTCTCTCCAACTCTGTCATGGCACAAAATAGGGTCCAGGTCATAAAATACCAAGTCTCTCCATTAGTAAGTAAGTAGCAAGAACTAAAGCACTTGCCTTGGCTTCATCTCAAATATTGACTTATCTGGCCTGCACTCTCCAGTGTATATTATTCAGTATGTCATCATTCGAACCTGGCTGGTTATAGATTAATATGTGGAAAATTGATATCGATATTGATATGTTCTGTTTAAATACAGGAACTATTCTTAGCCCTCTGTCCTATTACTATAACACCAGTTCTACTTGAGTGTAGACTGTGTGTGTGTCTAAGTGTAGACACGATAGCAGCAAGTAATATATTCGGAATCTGTATAAGTAATTTATAGTAAATTATAACAATTTAGCATTCAGTATAAGTGGAGTTTCATTCTGGAGGTTTTGCCTCAAAATGAGATTATTGTGTTCTGCTCATTTGCAAACTAGCTATTCCTGTTATATTACATCATTTGAATGACCCTATCCTAATTGCATTGCCTGTTGGTTTCTCATTTGCGTTGTTCAGATGTCGATGTTTTTACTTTTGTGCCTGGAAACAGCTCTGTGTTTTTCTTTCTTCTTTCTTCTCCTTTTTTTCTTCTTCATCGTTCCCACACTCCGCTGCCGGT
This sequence comes from Scomber scombrus, assembly GCF_963691925.1. Taxonomy (NCBI): domain Eukaryota; kingdom Metazoa; phylum Chordata; class Actinopteri; order Scombriformes; family Scombridae; genus Scomber; species Scomber scombrus. The sequence continues at coordinate 13,851,397 of NC_084972.1, forward strand.
TTTGAAGTTTCTCTACTGATAACAAACTGCACAAAAGGGCCTTGTTGCCTTTTCTGACATTTAAATGGCTGCGCATGTTCTCATGCCAAGAGCGGTAAGCCCGGCCTTCTCTGACAAGGGGAAATTCTCTGCATATTCAGCCCAGAATACACTGCAAAACAGAGAGGGGATGGAGCAACAAGGGACGGGGCATGAGAGGAAGTGGAGGGTTAGGGGAGCATGTTGTAATCATCTAAAATCGTTAGCACTGATAGATCGGCCCCTGCCTGTTTCTGTCACTCATGTTGAACAGTGACCCAGTAGCCCCTGCCGGTCGTGTGATCAGCTATTGGCCAGGATTGATTTGGGAAAAGTAGTGTGTGTATATGTGGGTGGGGGTGGGGGGATGGGGGGTGGGTGGCAGAAAAAGGGAGAGGGTTCATAAGAACAACACATGTTCTAGTTATAACTTTGTGTTTTCCCTGTGCAGTTGTGTATATTCATATGGTTTTAATTGACAGTTCAAAGTTTATATAAGTTTATTATAATAATAAAGTATTTCCTTCTCTTTTCCCTTTGTTTTCTGTTTGATGACCTACAGTGTTCCCATCTCTCTCCACCTGTCTGGATGAATACATTCATCATACATCTCTTTTTCCAAAGCAAGGAACCCTCTCACCTTTTATTTATGATTTGATCTACTGAACATGTCTCATTAAAACCTTTAAACCCTTTCACACATTTATTGTTGTTGTTAAGTAGGTGATGTAGAAACTGTAGTTAGGGCTAGGACACAATCTGGTAGTCAAAAGAGGAACCTTTTGCTCCACTTGTTCCCTCACACTCGTGCCTCTCGGCTACATTACACAGGTTTTGACACTGATTTAGCTCTCTATCTGAGGGCTCTCTGCTTCTGAGTGGAAAGGTTCAATAGCTCGACTCGACACTCATTTGGATTGTGTGTGTGTGTGTGTGTGTGTGTGTGTGTGTGTGTGTGTGTGTGTGTGTGTGTGTGTGTGTGTGCGTCTGTGTCTGTTTGTGTGTCTGTGTGTGTGTGTGTGTGTGTGTGTGTCTGTGTCTGTTTGCATGCGCACTTGAGTTTGCAGATGCATTTGTGAGAGACTTTAGGTTGTGTGAGAAGAGGTGAGGTTCTGACCCAGCATTAGTGTCAAATGCACTTGAATCACATCATGACAAAACTCCCATTCTTGTGAAATGTTATCAAAGATGCTCGACACAGCTCCAGGTTTTATACAGGATTCATATTTTAATGCCATAGAAGTGAAAACTGGTGAAATGTCAGTTGAGTCTGATTATCAGCTTATAACAGAAGGCAAATTCTACACTGTCTTGCCAGTATTTTCATCTGTATATGTTGGAGCTATTTAACAAACAGAAGAGCTCCCCGATGCAGAGAGGTCTGAGTATTAATGTCTAAGAAGCTTATGTGTTGTGGATTCATGAACTACTGCACAAACAGCCAGGTGACAGATGCTACCACTCACAAACTGAGGTGCAAGATACAATAATTTGCTGTGAGTCGCATCACAGATATTAAAACAAATGCATTATAATGGATGGAAACGGGGACTGTCTTCACTTATTTTAATTTATTCGTTTTTTCAGTACCCTTTACAGTGCACTAATGAGCACAACTTAGGCTGCTTCTTTAACTCAAATGTAGAAGTATTGTAACTGTTTGTCTGACAAAAACGTATTCAAACTTTTTGGTTTTACGTTTAGGTTTCTGAGTGACACACTCAAGTGAAAGGGATTTTATGAATATGAAAAAGTGGAAAAATCTGTGAACCTTATTATTTCAAAAAATAGTTAGTTATTGTGAAATATAAACAGAAGTAAAAAGTAAGTAAGTACGCTTATTTAAAATGTAAAATCACATGAGTCTCAGTACACTTTACACATTCCAGATAAACAGACTATAATACATGACAACACAATACAACAGAGGAGAAACCAATCCTACAAATAGAAATAGCCTACAATGGCCAAAATGTACAATAGTATTACTTTAGATAATGCAACTGAATCCCAGTGGTTAAACTTCAATTGCTTGCAGTGATGTCTATCTTCCTGATATTCAAACAGTCAGTAGAGGCAGAGCAGCCTGTGAGAAGCATCCCTCTCTTAATACACTTTCATGTCAGCATGTTTAGTTGAGGTGTTGACACAGGGAGGAGCCTGGAAATAGTCTTTGAGGGACTTTTTTGGGTGTTATTTTTGTTGCTATTTCATTATTCAGTGTTTGTGCAGTGAGACAGAATCAAATGAATTCAAATTGCTGATTAACAAAGTAGTTCAGACAAAAGGAAACGGCCACCATTGTGGAGCAGATGAGTCTCCCAGCGTGAGAGCTGTCCCACTTCATCTATTTTTCATCTCGCTCTCTCTCCTTCCATGCTTCTCTTTTTCTATCTCTGTCCTAACTCTCTCCCCCTCTCTCCAATGTTTACTACGATATCATATCTCTTCTGCATGTGTCCCAAGCCATATTGTTTTCCTGTGATATCTATCTATCCTATCATTATCTTTCTCTAGTTGTTTGTTTTTTGTACAAAACAAACCAGACTGTTTTTTTAAAGAGTTAATAATTTATTTTATTTTCCTTGCTTTATTTTTTTCTCACTTTTCTTTTGTCGTACAGTTTTATTATGACTAAGCTGTCGGATGAGCAGAGCTAAGACCTTCCTTCTTTAAAGTGGAGGAGGCACACACAGTCCCAGGCTCCTGTAATGGACCTCAAAGCACAGGACAACATGTTACTCTGGTAGCCCTTGTAAATCTGTCTCAGCCACTGATCAGGCACGCACAAGTTATGAGGACTTGTGACAGGCTACTCTATGTCTTTATCTGTCTAGTCATCTCTTCTCTTCTGTGCCTTTTTCAGTCAGTGCTCCAATATCTTTTGTGCAGATACCCAACTGGTCACTTTTAAGCTAAGTTGTCAAGCCTCAGGTCCAGCAGCATAGCTTTGAGAGTTTTTACCGTTCTTTTGAAAAATGACAACTTGGAAACCGTTTCCCTTTCTCCAACCCAATCCTGAAAATCCATCCCTGCTTATGGCATCCTCAGCCCTTCAGCCCTGCCCTGACCTAATTCGCACAGAAGCCTGCGTCTCAGCACAGCACAGCACAGCTCAGCATGGCATAGCCTGCAGTTCCTGGAATACACACACACGCACAAAAACAAACACACACACACAAACACACATACAGTATATGCCCATTGTCTGGCCCAGTTATGCACCTCCATCTGCTCACAGCATTATATCCCCCTACTAACAATTTCAAGTAAACAGGCAGGCATCTTCCCACAGTCTTTCTCCATCATTATCATCTCTTATTACCCATTTTCACCACATGACAAGCTGTCCACATATCAGCAAACGGGCTTGAAAAGACTCTCCATGTGCTTTTTTATCTCTGGTCTGAGAAGTCCTTAGGGAAACACGTTCTTTGTTTTGCAGCTTAATTACAATCCACTGTATGATTTGGTTAGGGATATTGTGTTTTTTCTATCTATTTCTGGCTGTTTCAAAGGGATTCATTTCAGTAAGTGGACTTGAAACTGAGGAAAGTTGGATCAGTTCTTTGAAGAGAAATATAATACTTAAAGGTGCATTAATTGAGTTGAGATCATTAGATATTGGTTCAAAACTGCAGATACAGCATATATTAATGTATATATCATGGAGGTTGATATTCAGGCATAGCTGCATTTTAGCTTCAACCAACTCCTGAGCAAAATATGTGGGTTCAGCTCACCCCTAGCTAACTCCTGTCTTTTTTCTTTTCTTTTGGCAGGTAGTGTACAGTATGTTGCTGAAAACTGCTTCCTGCTGCTGGAAACAGTATTTTTGAAAGCATTTAGACTGAAACAACCAGTAAATGTCAAATGAAAAATGAAGAAATTGTCTCTGCTAACCCTGCTCACCTCAAAGTCTGTTAACCATCCCGAGGAACCAGGACACTGTTTGTGTATAGACATAAGATCGCGTCACACGTCCACAGTGTCTGTCACACACTGGCCATGAACATAGCCAAAACATTGCTCAACACTTGCATATAAATTTACGGATTTACACTTGTTTACATTTAACAGGGTTACACATATCCAGTTCAGTGTAAGAGTGCTGTGTAGAAAGTGAAAATGTGTTTTCGGTGATGATTCATGAAAACATTTTTTCACACCAGACGTCCAAATGTAAATTGTTAGTCATTCCCACTTTTAGATTTACAGATATACAGATACAGACGTTAGTTGGGGAGGAGTGGGAGGAATGGTGGAAATCCAGTGTCACTGTCTGCCTTGCCATCGTCACTCCACTCCAGTCTGGAACTGATCAGCAGGACACAAGAATACCAGCTGTATTATTTGTCTTTAGGTATAAGAACCAGTGCATCTCTGTATTGCTCATATTTTTCTACATGTTTGTTCTTGATATGGTCAAAAGGTTTCCTCTCGTTGAGTCACAGTGTGGAGCGCAAAGCCAAAGGACACAGATACTGGCAGGTTAATAACAAACCAGCACCATGGCAACACTCATATTAACGGATTGTTAAAATGAGAGTAAACAAAACATGATGATACCAGTGATATTAGTTAAAAGTAAACTACTTGAATCCCCTTTTTATTACACAATATTTGGTTTGTACTGTAGCCACACTATTATCCAGAACCATTTTCAGTTTAGTACACAATGTTTATTACCACAGTTATGTGACTGTACTCAGAGGATTTAAGCATATGCAGTAAGTGTATCAGCACCTGGGTAATGTTCTTTCATGGACACATAGTTGTATAATTAAATTAAAGCTGAGGTATTGTCTTTTAATTTTTTTATTCAGCTAGCTCAAATCTTTATGACCTAATACTTTTGGCCCGCAAGCTAAATCATTCCAAATAAATGAAAAGAAATTATATCTTTTGGATTAAATCGCTGTGTATGTTACATTGGAGCATTAAATCTAAAACATATAATACTTTTTAGACTGAGCTACTACTCATTGAGTGAGGTTTCAGATAACAGGTGAGATTGTGGTTTGATCATGGAGTCATGTTTGGAAGGCCCACAGAGCAAAGATGGTCTTTTTATTTTCAGGGCCAGTATCACAGTCGGGTATCTCTCAGCTCTGATTGGACCAGATGGTCCTTTCCTGTGTCTCTCTGACCTCTGAACAGTTGCCATTTTGTCAACTGTTTACATACCTTCTTGACCAACATCTCAGCAGGACAGATGGCACCTTTGGTTGGAGTTTAAGAAAACATTGGACTCATAGGAAAGAAAAACATGACATATAGCCAAAGAATGTCGGAATTCTCATAACTCACCAATTCTCATTACTCACCTAACCATATGAGGAGTGCTTCCTTGTTTAATTTATTTAAGTCAGCATTGATGTTTTAAAAAATTGTTTTCCATTTGGGTTTAACACAGCATGTGTAAATGTCTGAATTGGCACCTATGGAACATGACAGATGGTAAGAAAAGGCAGACATGTTTTCAGAACAAGGAGAAGGAATTGAAGGGTCTGAAACGGAATTATTACCATCACCAATACAGAGATTTGTTAATGGTTGGCTCCACTAAAAGGCAGGCTATACAAAGGTGTGTTAGTTTTGTAATAATTGCATGTAAAAGTGTGACAGTAACAGTCACCAATATATTGATGGTCCATGTCATTACGCTATTATTAATTATCATTATTTTGGGAAGTCATAATAGCTCAGCTGGTTTTGCAGTGTCTGTGTGTGTGTAACCATGACCTCTGTTGTTCTGTTGATACATGTTTGCATTTGTGTGTTTGTTGTACGGAGGTGAATTCAAAGGCATGCATGATGGCATGTGACGTGAGATCCTTGTTTTTTAAATTCCTTTGATGTACCAAGTGAGGCATAGTGGGACACACACATGAAAAGGTTACTTGTAGCAACAGAAACTAAGCAACACCAGGTGTGTATTTTCAGCTAGCAGCCTAACCCAAAGGCACAAAAAAGTGATGTTATAAAGAGATAAACTGCATGATATAACCACATTCATGTTTGAACGCAGTGAAAGTAAAAAGGCTGTGCCTTGTCTTTTATTTGAGGGGGATGCAAAGTGTTTGGACACTGAATTTGTGCACAATACTGAAGTGTCAACTTCTGAGAAATATATTGTTTTATTGGTGTGTAAATATTTGCACAGTTTTAGGCTCCAACACATTCAAATTGTGTTGCTGTCTGTCTATATTTAAACTCTTATGTAAAGTATTTGCACAGTGCATTTCTGAGAACACACCCAACTGTTTGGATAGTGTCAGTACATGTGTCTTTACTGGGGGTTTAATGGCTAATAGCTCTGAAGTGGTTCTGTGTGTGTGTGTGTGTGTGTGTGTGTGTGTGTGTGTGTGTGTGCGTGCGTGCGTGCGTGCGTGCGTGCGTGCGTGCGTGCGTGCGTGCGTGCGTGCGTGCGTGCGTGCGTGCGTGCGTGTGTGTGTGTGTGTCTTCCTGGACACAGATCGTATGATGGTGATAAGAATGTCCTGTTAGGAACAGGAACAGCTCAGTAAACACAGTTGTTTACCTTATAATCCAGTTGAAACCCTTGCTGGGATTAAGCTTTCAGCAAACTCACCACTACACGACTCTGCACCTGCATCAAATATTTTTCACAATTATGCCCTAAATACTTTCAGAACCTTTACTGTGTCAGCAGCAGGATAAAAAATGTGACTTTTCTTGCATTTTGGTGCTCACTGAATTTTAATAATGTAATATTTTTTGCTGCTTGATACAGGCAGTCTGCCTCTCAGATGACGAATTTCAACTGTTCCATCTTCTGCATTTCACTGTTGAGCTTCTGATTTTTTTATACCATATTTGTTGTAATATTTAGGTGAAACCCTTCAGAATTGAAGTCAATGTCATTACTGGTTAGTAATAAAATATCTTGCTTTACTGTCATTGCTTACAGCATAAACTGTGGAAAGGCCTATGATGTATAAACAAGCCTAAAGTATGGGGGCATGCTGTTCATTAGTACTGTTTATTCACATAAACCTAAGAATGATGTCATTGTGTGAAACTCAGCATGACAATTGAGCGTTAATCTCTTCTAACTTTCATCTCCATCCTCTTCATTAGTAATAGTGGAAACGGTTCTTATCTCAGAAGTTATGACTTGTACAACAGTGAGTTGTTACTGTAAGGCCAATAACATTATTATTATATAGAGAATACATGTAGCCGTCATATATTTTAATGGTTTTGGTCAGCATGATGAAAATCTACAGTGACATATAGTCCACTGGCATTCAGAAAGAATCTTGGTGTACTGCATGAAAACAGGGTCCAGTGCCATTTGCTGACAGGAAGTCAAGGGTAAAAGGTTTCTGAATCTGATAAACAAGTTACAGGCTCTATCTGCAGTCTAGCTAAACTGGGGTTGTTTTAAATTGCAAGTAATGATGTGCCTGAAGTTTAACCCCTGTTATAACTTTACACTGTTGTTAAAAGGCAACATTCACATTTTAATCTGAATCAACAACTCAAGCAAGGCATTGCAAAATAATGTAGAAACAGAGGGACTATCTATATTCAACGATACATTAGTGTACTCAGAGTTTCCTCATGTTTGTGTGAACCACTAGTTGACACTTCCCCAGAGCCCCTTCGTTCTGTCTGTGGGTGTATGGAGAATGTCAACTAAATCCTCCAGATGCTGCAGAGGAATTTGCAGCGCTTCACACAGCTGGATTTCTGCCAAAGTTAATGGCCTTTGTGTGGCAGTTTTACTCTCTTGTTGAGATGTGACCACAAGGCCTCACTCCCAAGATAACTGTTACTTTGATCAGGAAAAGGTTAGTAACACCAGAGAGCCTTATGTAGGTCACTCTGAGAAGTGTAAGTTATGGAACCAGAGATGAAAAACTGGGGTTATGGGACATGTACTGTACATACATTGTTGTTTCTTTGATATATTGATTTAAAAATGTTGCTGCTAAAAATAATAACAAAACAATGTTTTAGAAAATATGCACAGAAAAGTGAGTCAGCAGGAGGCTCAGATGGTACCATGCTTGTCAAAAATTAACAACAGATGGTTTTCATGGATCAGAAACAAACCAGGCAAGATGTTTATTGCCTTATAGCAAATTGGAAGCAGACTGACAACTTTTCTTTTTATCAGTGTTGTATATCAAAGACAGGATGAAGTGAGCGACTAAAAGTAAGAACGGTAATTAAGTAAAAAGTTAACAGAAGCCCTTAGTAATGTAATTACTTATTATAAGTTTTTTAATGAGACAAGTAAGCATTGGAAATTGACCAAAGCTTTCCCAGTTGTCAAATGTTTCTTTAAAATAATTTTACATTTGGTATGAAGTACAGAGTGAGTGAGTAACTTGAGCAACTAAACAAGTTAAACTAAATGAAAATGAACTAGCAACAAAATGTCAGTATGCATTGTTTACTTTCAGAGAATACACACTTATTTTACTGTTAAAACACTCAGAGGTTCTGCATGAGGAGAAAAAGAGCAATTTACCAGTTCAGAGGTGATTAACACTGTCATAGAGCAAATATCATTTGGTTTTAAGCAGTCAACATGCATCAAAACATGATAATGTTCCAGTATTCAGCATCACATATTGGAGCTATACAGATAATAAACTAAAGTTAACACACTTGAATTCTTTCATTCAGTTTTACATCCTATCAAGCTATGAGTTGTAGTCCAGTATAACTGAGCACACTGCAGTCTTTCACACCAACTGGACTGAGGGGAGGTTTTGCTTTGTCGCAAAATTTCAAAACATAGTCTTCAAAATAAAAAAATAATATTTTTAAACACAGGAGAGAATATTTTTCACAGAGAAGTTGTGGGTCATTCACTTTTTTTTGGTGACACTGGCATGGAACGATGCAGTCCTTCCTTTTTTGTAAAGCTGATAGTGTATCTGCAAACCAGTGACTGAACAATGATGGTTCCTCTCTGCCCACACGTTACGGCTATCTGTGGACGAAAAGATACTGTAATGCACAAACTGACAGCTGACATGCAACCCCCCCACCCCTAACCCCCTGCACACTTCTGTTTTCGTAACTTACTGTTTACATTTACGTTTTACATTTTGCAGTTTGCAGAAGTGCACAAGCAAGTAGTGGTGTGATATCATTGCATTTGTGCAAAGAGATGTCAAAAAGGTTTAAACTTTCCTTCAGCCTGAATAGCACATTATTTATGGTGGCATTTTTTGGCAGCACTCTTAGTATAATAATTGGCTGTTCCAAAAGAAACACTCATATGTTCACCATAAATTGATGCAGAGTGGGTGACTGCTTGGTAAAAACAATATCAGAGGAAGTATGATTAAGATCTGATGTACAAACTTCCCTGTAAAAATGCAAGTTCATTTGTCCAAAAATGTAATCTCTTCAGTTGAAGTGCGCCATGAAAAAAAAACCAAAAAAAAAACAGGTCATTCATGTTACTGCGTCATGCTCCGTCTTGTTATTTTAAGAAGCGACAAAGACTGTCAACCTCCAATCACCATCCTGGTATTTTCCAGGGAAGACGTATTTCTTGCAAATCTTGAGTTGTACAATTTTGTTTGTGGGATTCACAGATGTTTTGCATTGGGCCTAATTCCTGGAATGTCTGTACACTTTTTTAATTCTCTGTTTGTTCTGTGTCCCTCAACAAGGTCTCTGACCAAAATTGTAATAAAAATAACAACTTAGTGTGTGGTATCTCTTCCTTTTTGTTTATTATACTAATACCATTTGAAATATTGCCACGTTTACAACAAAACAATATGCATACAAATCAAACTTACATCACATCATGGTAAAATCTGTAGCTGAATACTTTAGTTTAGTAAGAGCATGATATTTAGGTTCATTAGTTAGGATAACGCAACATAAAAACTATTTTGTCTATTCCTCCAGAGACTTTCATACATACCAGTGTGATGTTAAGCTCAAACCTTTAAATGTGGGTCAGGATTCCATATAGTTATTGTACTGCTTTGGGCCTTTGGGTCAAAAACCCCTGGACCACGGCCAAAACGATAGAGATGATTAGAAATGAATGTGCCTCTACCCATTAATGGGTCATGGGAAAATACTAAAATTCTTTTGCTAGTTTAAGTGTGTTGCTTTCTTTTTAACTGTTGACTTAGATAGAAAGAACATCAGATCTGGTGATTGTGCATACTTCAGCATGCCACAACCCTGCATATAACTGCAGTGTTAGCTGTGTAAATATATCAACATACTGTGCCACATTTTTAAATATACAGTATGTACAGTAGCATAGATGTAGGGGTAAAGGTACAGTTTGTCCATAAATATGCTTAAATTGATTAATGCATGAAATGATCTGTTTTGTTGTGTTGTTGGGTGTTGTATGTCTGAACATATGTTGATCTTTTTATTTTAACTGTATGGCTCACATACACACACTTTCATGTAAACTACTGAACTGCGCTGTGTAGTGGAGATATTATGAAAGATTAATGTGCAGCCACACACATTTGCAAACACTCACATAGAGCCAAACGTTTAAGCAATTCAACGAAATTGTGAATATCTATCAAATTATCTTGAAGCTTTGGCAATTTTGTTATGAACTTTCACACCAAGCATGTTGAAAGGAAATTTAAGACAGAAAGAGACGTTTTACTACATCATAATAGTGTGCAGTGACCGTAGCTGATTGATTGATTGATGGTGATGACATGGGCAAGATTTTAAGTTTAAAGCAGTTTTGGGCATAAGACATAAATCCCTGTTATGAATGGAGCAGATTTAGCTAAATTTCTCACCAGGATAAACTTCAACATTTGATAATGGCAGTTCCAAATCATCCCACCTAGTTGTAGACTCTCCAAAACTTGACTCAGCAACCCAAAGACTTAAGGAGGAGGCTGAAGTTAAAAATAAATGCAATCTGGTATCAGCAGGATCAAATTTCTACCAGTGCTTACATGTACACTTAATAGCCAACTTATCTCAACAGTTTGGCCAATGTAACATCAAAGCAGGAATTTCACATCTCCACCCTGCACATGCATTCATGTGAAGAGCTCTGCCTAAACAGCCAATGATAAATGGACTGAGGTCTGACCTGTGTGTTTGTGTTTCAGGGGAGCTTTCTCTGAGGTGGTCTTGGCAGAGGAGAAGAGGACCCAGAAACTGGTGGCCATCAAGTGTATCCCTAAGAAGGCATTAGAGGGCAAGGAAAACAGCATTGAGAATGAGATAGCAGTCCTGCACAAGTAAGTGGACAATGTTAAACTTTATATTTGTTTATCATTTATTATCACAAAAGGTTTATTAAAATATAAAATAAACAAGCTTTTTTTTCAAACTGGTCTGTTTTGTAAGCATAAACCTTTTAGATGTTTAGCAATGTGCAGCATTAGCCTGCATCTGAAATACTAGCTACAAGGTTCAAGATGGTACATTTTTCATCACTGTATCTACCTTACTGCATCATGTACATTGTGTCTGATTACTAGATATCATATGCAGTATGTTGTATATCATATATACTGTAGTAATATGATATAATATGTATCTTATTGAACTTTCTCTCATTTGTCACTTGATTATTGTATATATATTTATATATTCATGTATTTGGTTCCTTATATCCAGAAAATGAATGGACTTTCCCAATAGTGGGAGGTGGGGTTAAAGGATGAGTTTACACAAAAAACAAAAACGGGAAGAAAAAAAAACAAGGCCATGATTTGAGATGTCCGGTTCTACAATTTATGACTCAACCCCAATACAGTGGGAATGTAATTTCATCTGTGTTGCTCAGTGTATTGAAAGGATGCTTTCAGAAAATTCCACAGCAGCTTGTGTTTCAGGAAACATTGTCCTAGTTAGTCTGGAAAAACCACAGACCTCATTGTGACTACTTCTCATTGAATTACTTTCTATTGAAGAAATCTTTTGAATGAGATGCATGTTCTGTTCTGTAAACCTAATGAGCAGCTTCATGAAAGAAATGCTGGTGTTGAATTTTTTTTTTAAACCTTTCTTTTTAAATGCTTTGAGCACCATAAATAAAATACAATTCAACTACAATGTACCAGTGTGATAAATATATGTTTTTTGTAATTTGGGAGAACAGACCCTTTAACTTTCTCATGGTGCTGTACATCCTGTTCTGCACCTACAATACCTTCTTCTTCTGATTCTTCCTCAACCAGCTAATGCACAAGTTTTTCTTCACCTGTACAGTAACATACTGTTTTAGTATAATAAAACAAAGCCAGGTGACAGTAACACTCCATGTAATTGTGGAGTGGTTCAAACGTACCTCTCTTTAGATGTGGGGAATTACAGGCCATGGCGAACATGGCTGATCTACATTGGGTCCCAAGTTATTTTTAGAGCTCTTGTTGCCTGGGTTACAGGAGACACACAACTCAAGCCAATATACAGCGATGATCCCTCCTGAGGTGAGGATGGTGGAATGAGAGTGGCGGGGGTTAGTTAGCAGCTCTGTTAGAATTTTGACAAATGGAGTAAACTGGAGGTTAACTTGGCTTTAAAATCACGACGCACTCACTCTGTCTGAAGTTTGTGTAGACTCACACAAAGGTTTCATTATTCATTTTAACACGTCATCTTCAACTCCCCCTTGGTATGTAGAGTGGGGGACAGAGTCTGAGTGGGGAGCTCAGTATTTAAAATGTTAAAATACACATTTTGTTAAAGCTGTGCTAATAAATATTTTGAAATCAACAATAGATTAAAATGACTGTTGTATACAGTTAAAGGTGTGGCTCGTGGTGAAGAACCCACAAAGGAAAAATGACTCACAGAGAGTTTTAACAGCTTTAAGATTTATATTTGGATTCAGTCACACCACTATCATTGATCTCATTTACACCAGCTGCAGACAGCTGTTTTTACCACCAAACAACAGACATAAAAACAACATAAAAAGTGACTAGCTGGAGAACATAATGGAGCATTTAGCAGCCAAAGACCCAGATATTTCCATCAGCAAATCAAAGGTAAAGGCAGAGTGAATGTTGGACTTACATCCGTCAGCTATCCAGAGACACGACTCAATATGAATAATAATGTCCCATGTCTGCTAGACGTGTAAATAGGTAACTGTTTGCTAACAATTTTGCCCAAACCTCGTTATGAAGTGTTAATAAAATAAAAATGTATTTCCCTTTAGATTATTCATTAAAGGTGCAATCACAATTTAAGTACAACTGCCAGAAGTGACAGACAATCAGTGTAATCATAAAAATGTAATCTTCTACAAAGAAAAACATAACTCGACGCCATAAAAATGTCATCTCCTAATAAAAATTCTCAGACTGGAAGGTTAACAACAGATTACATGGCCCGCTCAGTCTTTGCCTTCTTTACAGACTAGCCAAACAAGTCACTTTGTCTTTCCTTGAATGACTCCTGTTCAGTCTCACTCCACAACACTGGTGTTTATTTATTTAAATTGTAATACTAAAAAAGGTTGATTTATTATCACCTGGCTGTGTAATGACCCAGCTAGTGTGGGGGCAGATGTAGAGCCAGATGATCCTCCTGATATACTCTCAACTTTTTTCTCTATTTTAATTACCCGATGTAAGATGGCTGCCCAGAATAATCGTAGTCTAAGCTTTATTGCACTGCTAATGTAACTGCGCCATTTCATCACACTGGTTAGCTGGCTGATTATCCCCCTCTCATTTTATCTAGACAAAACATTTACTCAAACACAAACTTGTGCAAAGAGTGACTAATTACACTCTGCTAAGTCATTTGTAGCCATGCCAGTCATCAGAGTTGCTGCAGAGGTTCTGTTAAAAATCTGCAAAGACTATTTAACATGAGCATTTAGCATAATAAAACATACCTGATCAGGGATTGTCAACCGGATTCATCTCAGTTAATGTTGGACTCTAAATAATTCTGTGTTTCTGACCATAAGCCAGACACATGAGACAATTTTTGGCTTGAAAACAATAACTGTGCCTTTTCAGGGACTAAAACCCCTTTGTTAAAACCTGCATGTGTGAGATGAGGCATACAGCGAGTAATGTGATTATACAGTCTGTCTGATGTCAAACAGGGGACTTGCCCTGAATGGTCTCTTAAAATGTGCGTTTTCATGCACCTGCGCAATCATATTACAGTTTTCTCAACTGAACTGAATTCTGAGTTTTGCGTGAAGAGACACTTAAACAGAAACCATGAGTTACTATCAAAAACGCTTCTCCTGCTGCAAGAACTTAAAACAGTGTGAAGATATTGTAAGACACATTTGTTCTTTAATTAAAGTCCTGCTCAGTTGTCCTGAAAAAACATTTGAGACAAAAGAAAAGAGAAAAATAACAAATGTGGAAAAAATGGAAAGATCTGGTGTAACGCCAGAGGGCCCAAGGCTGTGTTTCAACAGCTGTTACTGTTAAATGCAGAGATTTAGCTTAGGCGCTAATCCAAAACATTTCCTTAAAATTCATTTTAGTCAGATGTTACTGGCTGAAGACTTCTCGACTCTGTTGTCTAAGTTGCTGGTTTCTGTGTTGTGATGTCCTGTGAGGCCCACAGGTGCTGACAGGGGTCTGCAGTTGACTCACCAGCCTTCAGTAGACATTTCAACTCTCTGCCAATGACCACCACCAGTTTTAACCACACCAGTGTCACATCTTATCCACACAATCACCTGAACAGAAATTCAAGTTAAATGCAGTATGTTTACTGCATGAATTTGACCTTCTCTAATAGAGAGTGGATGTGCATGCTTGAGCTCACACACACTCACACATGTCTGCTCGTCCGGCAAGTTTAATCCATCATTCATCCTTCGCTGGGTCCACATATCCTTCCGCACCGAGCTAAGCAGTTGAATGAAGGTGTCCATGCATTGTTACAATCTGGATAAGACTCATCGCTGTAATCCGACATGAGTTTAGGCTGACACACATAGTTACCTCCAGTACAGCTGAGACACATGGCTTTGTCTTGCCATTGAGTTACATAAAAGGTTACACTCATTTGGGAACATTTATGTGCATTCTGAACTTGATGGCTTTCTATAATCAATCCTTACAAAATACTTACAAAAATATAGCAAGGTTTGAGGGTTAAGACATCATTAATGCAACTATTCTAAGGATGTTATTAAGAAATACAAACATTCAATTTTTTTTTTTACTACTGTCTTTATCACAGCAACTCAGGCTGATCAGTTCCCCTTCTTCTTATTGACTATTTTTATTGAGAAGTACTCAGGTCTGCATATCAGCCCTGTATATCATATTTGCAGAGCTGATCTCACTAAAATTGTTGTTTCCCTGTATCAGAAGACATGTTAGTCATTGTAGTTTACAGTAAATGAAGTCCTCTTGTCACTAACACAGCTCACGAAATGCTTCCAGTCAAAGAAAGTGAAAAGAAAAATGAGGAGAAACGCAAATTAGTTGCACCCTATGCACTTCTAAGTAAGTAAAATAAAGTAGAATTATTGAATTTTAATATTATGTGACCCTTGACTCAGTTTGTCATATACACTTCACTGAAGCACAGGATAAGTGTTAGCATGTGTAGGAGACAGAAGTTTGGTAGGTATGGTAACTTACAGTACACACTGGTCAGGCAGAGAGGTACATTACCAATCCAGATCTGGTGAGTCATCTTCTCACCCCTGTCACTGCACCCATGGGTCTGAAGAGGCATCAGAACACAGAGTTCAGCCAATTAGGAAGCTGCATTCCACCACACAGTGTAGCCTCGTCTATCACTAGTATGAAGAACATGTGACTGTTGGACAAACCTGCTCACTACCTACCTGCAGGGCAGGAGTTCAAACCCAATCAAGAAATTATCTGTATTTTCATGACACTTAGAGAGATTATTTCTGGTATATTTAGAAAAATCTCACAAGTATTAATGTCTAAATAAAATAATCTATATGAGAAAACCTTATTTGTTGCCCTCTTTATCATCTTCTCTTCTTCCTCACAGGATTAAGCACACCAACATTGTATCTCTGGAAGATATATTTGAGAGTAAAACACACCTCTACCTTGTCATGCAACTGTGAGTATTCACATACGTGTGGGTTTGTGTGATCCATCTTTGTGCAATACAGTATGTGTTTGAACCTCCCTGTTTGTGCTGTCTCCCACGCACTGCGTGCCACATGCCATTAATTGCACTCTATAACACACTTTCATGTGTGCGTGAACACACACGTATTTAAGCAAACACTGTACTATGCCTACTCATGAACACCAGTGGGGAGTGCGCCCTCACACCTGCAGCCTGTCAGCCTCCCACCCACCTCAGCTACTGAAATGTCAGAGAGAGAGAGAGAGAAAGAGAGCGAGAGAGAGGACAGACCAGAATCAAGAGCTCTATTAGCTAAGAAGCTTCAGAAAATATAAATCATTTACGCATTAATCACAGTCACTGGTGAATTAGGGCAGGGATAGAGGGTGTATTGAGAAATACAGGCAACACATTTGATCTCCTTCATAATAGTTTTTGTGTGTACTTGCAATACTTTCACCACAGTAATTTCAAATTGGTCCAACAACGTCAGAAATGTTGCAAGGAGGTGTGAAAACCAACAAGGCACTAAAACTGCGTTGTGAGGGAACTGAAAGTATCTGAGCAAGGTGAGACAGGGGACATTGTTGTTCAACTTGGCTGGTACAAACAGTGGCCATCTCA
The DNA here is from genome assembly GCF_963691925.1 of Scomber scombrus. Taxonomy (NCBI): domain Eukaryota; kingdom Metazoa; phylum Chordata; class Actinopteri; order Scombriformes; family Scombridae; genus Scomber; species Scomber scombrus. Next base: position 13,868,092 of record NC_084972.1, read on the forward strand.
GTTTTTAAGCATCTGAATAAACAACATTGGGCTGCCACATTCCTGACTTTATTTTGTTATACCTTTTCTCTCTCTCTCTCTCTCTCTCTCTCTCTCTCTCTCTCTCTCTCTCTCTCTCTCTCTCTCTCTCTCTCTCTCTCTTCATATTTATGGTATGTTTAAAGTCAATATAATGTTAAAAGAATGCTAATTCTGGAGGCTGAAACAAACAACCTGCAGATGCTCTGTAGGCAGAGTGATGTCTCCATCTAGTGGCTTCTGAGTCTCATATCCATAGACATCATGTGGTTGTTATTTCAATTCTCTGCTATACTTCGTACTGGTAAAGCTTCACTTCACTTCAATGAAATAATCTCTTCCCATTCATCCAGGGTGTCTGGTGGGGAACTGTTTGATCGTATCATAGAAAAGGGCTTCTACACAGAGAAAGATGCCAGTATGCTCATTCGCCAGATTCTGGATGCTGTCAAATACCTCCATGACATGGGCATTGTGCACCGTGACCTAAAGGTCAGTTTGGGGGTTACAGATATAACTGAAGTTAGCTTTCAAATGTTTTTTAAAACTTCAACCATAAATGCTGAAAAAAATGTATCACAATGGATCTCTGTACTGATTCCTTTTTAAACTTTAAATTATAGTGTGTTCCTGCTAAAATTAAACCAAATTTGTTGTCTTTAACATCCCTTCTGTAAAAGCATATAATCCTACTGTGGGGAATAGTAATTATACATGTGGTAGAGGTGTGTTTCAGCATTTCAAGCTTTTCAATGATAACATTTTATTTACATCCCTGGTTTTGGTGTTGTCCTATTTCATCACAGCCAGAGAATCTGCTCTACTACAGCATGGATGAAGACTCCAAGATCATGATCAGTGACTTTGGTTTGTCTAAAATCGAGGGCTCTGGCAGCGTGATGTCGACGGCTTGTGGAACACCTGGATATGTCGGTAAATAAATCCGATACTGTCCTAAATGAGGAAAACGAGAATTATGTGTGGTTAGCGTTTAATCCAACTGGCATTGTAATACATGTAACACATCTAAAATCAACAACTGTTTTTTAAAGGAATCATGGTCGTCCTGTCTTATATAAGGTATTGAATGATCTTTATTTCTTTTCAGCCCCTGAAGTTCTGGCTCAGAAACCCTACAGTAAAGCAGTGGACTGCTGGTCTATTGGTGTCATATCATATATTCTGTGAGTTAAAAAACCTTTACCCAGCCTGCACTGAAACAACTTTAACTACTACTTTAATAGTAGTAAAATGACATCATTCCTCTCCTGTGTATCTCAGGTTGTGTGGTTACCCTCCTTTCTATGATGAGAATGACGCCAAACTATTTGAACAGATCCTGAAGGCAGAATATGAGTTTGATTCTCCTTACTGGGATGATATCTCTGATTCAGGTACAGTAAATGTTTTTCTACCAACGAAAATATTTGCAGTTATATGGTATACCCCTTAACCTCTGATCTACCTGTTCAGTTTTAAACTGATGTTGTAAAATCATATATAAATCTGATGTTTTTTTAAATTACAGCTAAAGACTTCATAGTCCACCTGATGGAGAAAGACCACAATATACGTTATACCTGTGACCAGGCTCTGCAGCACCCCTGGTAGTAGTCATAATTGTTATAATGCAAAAACACATAAACTCAGCCTTGATACTCCAACTTTAGTGATTTAACTGTTGTACAGGTTGGGAATGTTGTACAACCCTTGGTGCTTATGAAATCCTGATTATGACTTTTCCTTACTCCTCTGTCTGTCAGGATCGCTGGGGATACTGCCCTGGACAAAAACATCCATGAGTCTGTCAGTGCACAGATCAAGAAGAACTTTGCAAAAAGCAAGTGGAAGGTAAGTACTTCCAATTTAAGCACTTTGATTTTTTTAGCATTATCAATGCTCTATGACCTTTTTTGGTGTACATGGAGAGAGTATAGTTTAGCTACAATAAAAAGTAAAATCTTGGTCTCAACTGCAGAAATCACTCCTTTTGTACTAATGTTCAGATATAGCCCATTGCAAGGTTGTTCTGACTGTTAGCAATTGCCACAAATCTTCAGGCCAGTTGTTCTAAGCCTGAGAACCCCTCAACAGAGTAATGAGGTTTCTTCATATTAAAGAATCACAAGCAAAACAATTGTGGGGAACCACTGCTTCAGGCTACTGTCCAAGATCCTGTTGGTCAGCTTGTTGGTCAAACTTTCCGCTGAATTAGATTCTACTGTCCTTTGTTTTATATCACATCTGGGGCTTTCCCTCTGCAGCAAGCATTCAACGCCACAGCCGTGGTTCGCCACATGAGGCGTCTTCAGCTGGGCACCAGCCACGAGGGAACAAATCCACAGCACGCAGGTAACAATTTGGGGGTTTAGTTTGAAGTGTTGCAGGATTCCCTGTAGTTATTAGTTTATCTCAAACACTCTGGGATGACTGTAAATTCAGAACAGAAATAAAGTTTTTACCACTTGTCAAAAACTATTGGTTCTAGATAGGCGTACTGATGAAAGGTTTATAATAAACAGCGACAATACTAATAGTTTGTCTTCCTTCTCTCTCAGAGGCTTGTTGTGAGGGAGGGTGCACCCAGAACGTCGACGGTGGAGCGGACACTCTGTCCAACTGCAGCTACCGCTGCCACCCGACCAGCAGGGTGTGATCCCTGCGCCTGCTCCACTTACCTGTTTAATCGATCCCAGTGACTTTCCAATTTTAACCCCCTCGGTGGAACCAGAGGCACCATCTCCCCCTTTACCTGGTTAGGAATACAGCGTCATTCCAACCTCTTGCCTGCAGGGGGAGCAAGCCTGTCCAGCCTGAGAAGGAAGAAATAAAATGCATGAAAAGGAGGAGGGGAGAGACATGATGATTATGATGATGGTGATGATGATGCACCACAGTGGATCTGTTTTACAGACTGGTAGTTTGGGAATAAGTTGAAATGGTGAGAGGACACAAAGGAAGGAGGAGAAGATAAACTCCTCCACCAGCGTGTCAGGGGGTTTGGTTTTTTTTGCCAAGCAGGATAGAGCTTGTTGGACACTGTTTTTACTCATGATTTTTGACTCAACTTGTGTCTTTGTTTGTTTCGTTTTATATATTTTTGTGTTGTCTTTTTAACTAGACTTCATAGTGTAAATCCAGAAACAATATCTGCATGACCAGGAGAGAATTTCCCCATGCATTTTTTGTTATCTTTAAAATATACCCTGTTGAAGTGATGCAGCTTCACCTTGCAAATGATGGTGTGTCTTGTACAAAGTCCATCAAGGCAGAAAGGCATAGAGAATTTTGATATTTCATCTTCAGTATTTTAACTGAAGATGAAAACTTATAATTTAACATTTATGCTGCAAAGTAAACAAAGATCTGCATTTTTTTGTCTTTAAGTTGTGCTTTTAGACAATCAGTGACTGAATAGTTTTTGCAAAGAAAACTCCATCTATCTACTATGTAGCCTTTTATGTGGTGATAGTGTTTCCATACAGTGGTAAAAGGTTTTTTTTAAGGACAAGGCTTTCCCCTTCTCCTTTTTTCAACCCCAAACCTCTTAAACCACTCGAGCACAGGGATATATCTTTGTCTAAGGTGCCTTTAGGATATACAGTATGATGGGTTTATTTTCAGGGGGAGCTTCTGAAACGTTGTGTCTCTTTCTGCACTGTTCATACAGCACTGACTATTTCTGTCACTTCATATTTTGTAGGTACCACATTTACAGCTTTAAAACACAGTTTTATGTTTTTTTCTCAAAGTTAAATACTATAATTTTAGAGGGGAGACCTGCACACATATTGTCATAGTGGTCAATGTCTTTAAAGGTCCTTTTTTTCATTTAAACTGGTTTAATATTACAATATCCAACAAAAGCTAATGAAATTAATAAAACAACAATTCAGAAGAAGCATTGATCAGTGTGCTCAGCCTTCCTCAAGACTCAGTAGGACTAAGTAGGTTGTGTGGATGCAAAAAAAACACAAAATTTGATATGCATCTGTCACCATGTACTGTAATCGTACCATCGTTTTTCTTCTTACATTCTTTAACAGGCACACGTAGTCTGTTTAGAAATGTAGAATAGAGAATGTAAATATGCATCAGATTGACTCACTCATCATCTTTACTGCTTCTTTTATTTTCATTTGTCATTCATTCAGCTCTCTCTAAAAAAAACACATAGCAACGCTGGTTATTTTACTGGCTTTTATAAAGAATCCTCTAATGGATATTGTTGAAATTGCAGTAAAAGTGATACTGAGATCTTTCATTGACATGAACTTCATCCACCATCTCATCACTCAATCTCTGAAACGTTTCTGTTGAAAATGTTCATACTCTCTGCTACAAAAGCATAGACTTTTGGTACTGATGTGATGTTTGCATGACGTGGCTTAACATTTGTGAATCCCATGATTAACACTGAATTGTGTGTGAAAGAACTAGTTTAAAATCTTTCTTCTCCCCCCCCCCCCCCCCCCCCCCCCAATGCGAGTAATTAAAAGGCATCTTTTTGACAGGTTAGAGCAAGTTCCATGTGCAGCTTGAAAAAAAGTATTTCTGAGCTTTATCTGCGTTTCTATTGGGTAGGTCTGGTAGTGTATTTGGACAGTAATGTAACTGGTGACTCCAAACTGTAAAGTGTAGTTAAAAAAGTAATTTCTTTTTCAGGGGTTTTCAGTGTAAATTGTTTTTGTGTCTTATGAATTACTTTGACAGAGGAATATCCAAACAGGCACAAGAAGTCTGACGCATGGAGGCAGTCGTCGTCCACACTCTCGTGAATGTTGGCAGACCGACATTATCAAATTTAAATCCCCTGTCATCTGGTTAAGCACCTGTACTTTGCCAACTGATGCACTGAAGTGCTCAACTTAAAATGGTACCCACAGATTCTAAAAGCAAAAGTTATTTGAGGGCAAAAGGGAGAGAGCATCTCTTGGTGTTTTGGAAACAGAAACCTGAAGATTTTTACATTCCAGCGCAATGAAGAAATACATAACCATGTAGTATCTCATTACCTCACCTCTCAACCGACATGGAAGGAAAATAGCAGGGGTGATCATTTAAAGCTCAGTCTTGCCCTCAATGGTGCTTAACTACAGGGTGTTTTGATTAATTAGTTGTGCTTTCAGACTGATCATTAATTACCACAGCTTTTGCATTAAAAAAATGACCATTTCATTCATGGGTTTTTGTGTGTAAAGGTTATCTCCTTTAGTTGTGCTTCAATCTTTGATCTTTTTCATTAACCTCTTGTAGAGAATGACCAGTGTGTGGTAAGATTTGTTGTACCAATGAGTGTTTGTACCATGAATATGTTGCCTTTTTATGAATGCTTTGTTTTAAGGGTTCACAGTACTCACTGTGTAAACAGATGCAACGCATCATGGATTGTTGAAAAGTGACTACTGCTCAGTGTGAAAGCCAGTGACTTGTGCTTGGAAAAGATGTGTAAGTGAAACATACATTAAAATCCCTGTCTATGCATTAAGCATCTGTCTGAGTCCATTTGTGCAAAGACAAAAAATACTTTTTTGTATACTCACATATTCAATACAAGCCAATACACTGACTGTTTTCTGGCAAACAATGTATTTGAAGAGTTACGCTCCTTAGTCAGAAAACAGAAACCTACAAGAAAAGTTAGAATAAAACACTTTTCTCAATGGTGAAATTCAGCAACTGTTGATCTCATGAAATACTTTTGTGGCTGGAGAGGTTTATCATGAATGTTAATTTCATAGTCTACTACATTAGGCCTCTCCTTCCAAAGAATGCTGGGTAATTGAAGCTTGTGGTTTGGCTGCTGGAGCACGCCGCTTCACTGGGACAGAGCAGAGAGGGAGTGGGAGTCTGGTGGTCGACCTCATTCAGGAGACAGTAGACAGAGTAAAAATGATGCGGTCAAACCAGAAACAAGGGACTGATTCAAAATAATGGGGGAGAAATTGCATGTATCATAAGGAAGTGAGTGATGAAAGATGCAGGTGATGTTTAGATGTGAAAGAGTGGAAAAAAATATGTGAAACAAGGCCAAGGGTGAAACTTGAACACTACAACTAAATCAAGGATGTTACCAGAAGACACTGTGCCTACATAAAAACTCATGCTTTCATTTTTCTACACTGCAAAAGTAAACTGATGATGAACACAGTGATTAGTCCACATCTTCCACCCAGCGTGACTCAAGAATGCAGTTGCCTATGCTTGCATGGAATGTGAAATAGAGACTTGGTACAGAGATAAGCAAGTAAACAACGCAAACTAAACCAGTTTCATAGTTTGCAAGTTGATTAATCTGAGTGGTGTCATGTGGTGTAAAACCTAAATGAGCATTGCAAGCAGATTGCTTATTTGGAAGTCTGCAAAGAATTAGGCACTGAATCACGCACACACCTGCTGTGACTGCTGGATGCAAACAGTTTGCATGCTATGAGTGTTTGGAAAGATTAAATATTAGTGGGGTGAAGAGTTGCTTTAAGTGCTCTTGTTGGCAAAATGTGTCATATTTTCTTTGAACATCTATATAATTGGCAGAGATGGTATGATATTAAGAGTATTTATTACAGATTATTCAGAAAGCTGCAGGGTGGTGCAGTAGTTAGCATGTTGCTTCACAGTAAGAGGGCTCTGAGTTCAAACCCACCAGCCAGCTGGGGCCCTTCTGTGTGGAGTTTGAATTTTCTCTCTAGCTTCCTTTCACAGACTAAAAACATGCAGGTTAGGTTAATTGGTGACTCTAAATTGCTGGTAGGTGTTAATGTGAGGGTGAATGGTTATTTGTATGTATACTATATGTTAGCCCTGTGATTGACTGGTGACCTATCCAGTGTGTACCCCTCCTCTCTTCCCAATGTACACTGAGATTGTCTGTAGCTCCCCGACAGCCCTCTAGAGGATAAGAAGTAAAGAAAAGAAAGTCCATGTCACAATTTGATGGTAATCCATCTGATAGAGGCTCACGACTGGATATGTTAGTCTGGGACAAAAACTGATGGACTACTGCACAGGTCCACAAAGCGTTATCACTCCTATCCAAGGTGACCTGCTGTATCTGGCATAGTTACTCCAATAATTATGAAGATATTTGATAAGATAGCATAGCTCACAGCAAATGACCGGTGGGCTGCAGTATGTCTGTAATGGTATCTCTGTGGGGGAAAGTACTTCTCAAATCAAAGATCTCTTTCTAAACCTTCATTATTCAAGATTAGCTGTTTCTCCTTATGTCAAAGTGTTGAGTTAAGGTTTGAAATAAAATGATGTGTAGTGTGAGCAGTGAAAGCGAGCACACACACATTGCCCTCACATCTGTCAGCAGGAATCTATTGTGCTTGTATCTGTCAGTGCTCTCAGGAGGTTTATGTGCCCATTATGTCCGTGTTTGTCCTTCGACACGTGTGCTTTCATAGGTATGGAGACTTTCCACATGTTGTTTTAGCTTTTCACTCTTTCCACTCACTTACAGTGAAAATGATTTATAATTATGGCATTTAATTAGTAGTATAAATGCATTGCAAAGTATCTGCACCAAAATTGAAGGAGTTCTTCCATGGCTGATTTGAACAGCAAATGTCACCAAAATATAAGTAGAAGCAGGTGAACAAAATTGTAGATAGTGTCTTACACTATGCTACAGGCAAAACATAAACAAAACATTGTGTGAGAAAAAGAAAAAAGTTTGTTTAAGAAGTTGACTTAGTGCAAAAGCTTGAAATAATTTGTTAACTCAGCAGAGATTTTTCATTATTAAGACCTTCATTTTAACACACACACACACGCACACACAATCGCGTGCACACACACACGCACACACACACAGACACTCATCAGGCCAAGATACATGAGTTACATGCAGAATGGGGCTATGACAAACAAACAAGTTGTGTGGAAGGATTTGTGGTGGCTTTATGGAAAAAGTACCAAATAAATGAACACACACCCTCATGTTTACTTCTTCAGCTAATCACTGAGATGTTTTCCTTGTATCACTGTTGTGCGTTTGTTTTGGATGCAGCGTCATATAGCTCAGAGCATCTTGGTCAAATATTTTCTTTGGACAAAAATACATGAAAACAGACAAACATCATTAATGTTAAAAAGATTTTCGAGTTCCACTTCTCCTTAGCCCTTGTTGCCTTGCTTTGTTTCAAGAATAAAACCAGGTTGTTGAGCTTAAACAAGTCAAAGTCCCTGAGGTGCTGTGGGCTAAACTATACAGTGAGATCACCCTCCTCTTCATGCTCTGGAGATGACTGACGTGCAGTTTATGAACAATTCAGTCACTGTGAATGACTCACAGTAACAGATTTGAGTGGGAGAGACTGTGTGAAAGTGTTTTGTTGCAAACATTCAAAGGCTGCTCCTGAATCTGAACCAGCTTCTTTTTTTTTAATTCAAAAAGATGTTCGGAGATTTCTTTCTGAAAAACATGGGCTGAAATCTGGGCCTTCTTGGAGCGTCAACACAGAGTCCCTGAAGCCAAAACACTGAAGTTTATGAAAGGTTGCAGACCATCAGAGTCCTGCATGACTGTACAAACCACAGTTGGTAATAATAAACAGGATGGAGAGGTTTTTTTTAAACAGAGAGATAGAGAGAGAGAGAGAGAGAGAGAGAGAGAGAGAGAGAGAGAGAGAGAGAGAGAGAGAGAGAGAGAGAGAGAGAGAGAGAGAGCATTGGCAGTATGAGGAGAGCCACTCATTTTCCACTTTTGGGAAAATTCACCCTGCAATTTGGGTCAAACTTTGCCAGAAACTTGACATCCATGTTACTTGCATTAGTAATAGATCTGATACTGGCCTGCACTGGAGTTTGCCCCAACTACACAACCTCCAACCTCGGCAGATGAAAAGGAAACACACTGTCAGGAAGAAAACATGAAAAGACCAGGACAGACGGAGAGGAAAATTATCAAAGTGTGGTGTTTTTTCCACACCTTTGCGCATCTAGAATGGGATTTGACTGATTTTGTAGGGACAATGGATCAAAGCGGACATCAGACAGGATACAGAGTGGAATTCTGGGTCGTCTGAGGTCACATCGGGGGTCAATGTCGTCAAGTATGCTCGCAGTGAAATGTGTGAAATGTGTGTGTCCATGCGAACAACTTCCTATAACCCAGTTTCATTCATTCATTCATGCAACCTGACCAGGTCACCAGGTCACCAGGTCCAACATAGACACTACTTTCTGTTTTTGTTGACGGTTTTTACAAACTGAAAGGCTGAAATTGCACAACCTTAATGAGTTGGTCTCTAAACCTATTTTCAAAATGGGATACGTGCAGAAATAAGAATATTTTTGTTTTGTTCCTCCAGATATCAGTCCCCACTTAACTGGACTGTACCTGTTTGTCAACATATCAACTATTTTACTCGCAATTGTGTTATAAATTTACATTTTAAGTAATTATTTCTGTCTTTTTCTCAGCTTTTCCATATGTCGGTAAGAAGTGGACTGTCATCTTCAACAGACTCAGGCTTGTACTAGTTTAAACAGAGAAAACAAAGACAGAAAATTACACCAAAATGAACAAATTGGGCAAAATGTGTACCCTTATCTGGTATTTGGCTTTTCCATATGCAAATAGAAAATTCTGTGTTCCCATTCAGTCGATTCACTCGGTACAACACATATAGTATGGGATATCACGCCCCGCGTGGCTTGACTGAAGAAACCTCTATTCACGCCTTTAAGGCAGATGATCTGTGGTGACGCATGTGAGGCCCCGCCCGCACATATATACCAGTTATATATCAGTTCTTACGCTCTTCACCTCGCTAAGAACACCTCTACCGAGCAGGTTAGTTAGCTGCTGCTAGCTAACTCTGTTCTTGCATTTATAGGCTACTGCCGACGCGAAATTAGTTTAACTGCCCCTGTTGGTGTTAGCCATCGGCTACCCGCGGAGCGCTAATTTCGTTTCGTTGTGTTTTTGATCTGGGTTCCGTGTCTCAGTATTAGCACCAAGCCCAAACAGGCGAAGAGAAAGTCTACTGTTCGCCCAAGTCCTCAGGGGTGCGGCCTCTCTCTGCAAGATGGTTATGACAGCGCCATTGGCACCCTGAAGTCTCACTGTCACCCTTTTGCAAGGAACCTTGGTGTTATCTTGGACAGTGACTTTAGGTTCGATAAACAGATAAGCTCTATTGTTAAAACAAGCTTCTTCCAGCTAAGACTAGTAGCTAAAGTAAAGGCTTATCTCCCTAGAAAGGATCTTGAGAAAGTTATCCACACCTTTATTACATCACGCCTAGACTACTGTAACTCTTTACTTGTTGGTCTCGACCAGTCAGCACTGCGTCGGTTACAGGTTGTCCAGAATGCAGCTGCCCGCCTGCTGACTGGAAAGAAACGGCGTGATCATATCAGTCCCGTCCTTGCATCTTTGCACTGGTTGCCTGTTAATTTTAGGATCCAGTTCAAGGTTTTATTAATTGTTTTTAAGTGTTTAAATGGTCTGGCACCATCTTATTTAGCAGAGCTTGTGCAGCCTCACAGTACGTCCAGAGCACTTAGGTCGGCAAACCAGCTGCTCCTGGCAGTACCTCGGTCCAGACTCTGCACCCGTGGGGACAGAGCCTTCTCAGTGGCGGCCTCAAAGCTGTGGAACAGCCTACCTATCCAGGTCAGAGCTGCACAGTCTGTTGAGCACTTTAAAACACTGCTGAAAACCCATCTTTTCTCCTTGGCGTTCAGCCACAGCTAGGCGAGAATCCTTGACTCTTATTTTATTTTATTGTATTTTTATCTTTACTTTTACTCTTTTTTAAATTGAGCTCTTATTATTCCTTTACTGTTTTATTTATTATTATATTTGTGTCTGATTATATTGTATTTTAATAACTGTACAGCACTTTGGTTCAACTGAGGTTGTTTTTAAATGTGCTTTATAAATAAAGTTTGACTTGACTTGACTTGACAAGAAAGCGACCAGCACGAAGCGTGTCCCGTCTGTCTGGGAATCCTCCATGCTAGGAGGGCGTTGATTGAGCCCAGGTATGCTTATGCGCCTTCTCACCAGCTCCGGAGCTCAACCCTGGAGAGCCGGGTCATGTTTGTAGAGAAAGTGCTGGGTAAGACGGCTGTTTCACGGCAGGACCCCTCCTCTCCGAGTCGAGAGACCCAGCTTCGTCTGAGTCCGACGGCGAGGAGCCTTTCTCCGAAGTCCCCCCTGGTGGACCACATGGAGTATCTTGACGGGTTAGCCAAGTGTGAGCTGGACCCCTCCGAGGGCGCTAGCCAGCCGCTGCCTCAGCTAGCCGCTTGTCATGATGATGATGACGTGCTGGACATCGGTCTGGACATGCATGGCTTGTCGGAGGATGCACAGGAGGCCTTGTCGTCATGTCACTACACCGCTGCTGCTGCGTTGGTTGACCGGGACGACACATCCTTCCTCTCGCTTTACCGCCGTGTGGCCGAGAAGTTAGAGGTTGAGTGGCCCTCCCCTCCGCCGGCTCAGAAACCATTGCAGTTTGCGGGATTTTTCCTCCCACCAGAGCCGATTACTATTAAAAATAGCCTGCCCTTGTTCCCTGATTTTGTCGCGGAGCTAACCTCGACGTGGAACAAGCCGCTGTCTACCCGCATCACGGTGCCCGGCTATGGACAGTATTTGGACCTGGATGGAGCCGAGAAGGCGGGTTTGGTCAACCCTCTGCCTATGGAGCCGTCCCTGGCAGCCTATCTGGCCCCGGCACTCCCATCCAAGCACTGCAGGTTCTCCGCGTCGCAGCTGGAGAAGATTTACCGGGCATAGGCAGGCACGGCTCGTGCGCTGAGCTCGGTCACTATGCTCCAGACATATCAGGCCATGTGTCTGGGGGAGGGAGACACTGCTGCCCCTCATCTGTTGCCGCCAAAGACGCCGCGTTCATGTTTAGTTCAGGGTGGGAATCGTTACACTCCCCTGACACAGTCTCCCAAGCACGACCCCCCCACACACACAAGTGCCGCAGAATTGGTGCCGACTGTTTACTGTGTGAATGTTCAAAATGTGCATGTTTTCAAGGCAATAAAGGTTCCGTTTTGTACTCGAAACAATACTGAACAAATAAACCAGGTCAAACTAGTGGTGTTGTCCCGTCCGGCTCGCCAGAGGGCAACAGCCCCTTCCCTACAGTGCTGCAGGTCAGTCGGCTAGCTGTCCACCTCCCTCAGTGGCGCTCATGCGCAGTATCACCATGGGTCGAGAGGACCGTTGCCATGGGTTACCGGTTACAGTTCAGGGCCTGGCCACCCTGTTTCCACTCTATAACACACACTTTTGTAGGGGATGAGGCAGCTGCAGTACTGAGGGAAGAAATAAACAGCTTGTTGAACAAGAGTGCAATACAAGTTGTTCCCGCTTCGGATACGAACAAAGGTTGGTACAGCCGCTATTTCGTTGTTCCGAAGAAAGGGGGGGACTTTGCCCTATTTTAGACCTGCGATTGTTAAACAAGTGTGAAGCCGGGATAAATTGAACACACAACTTCAAATGCTATTTTTGTGGGGACTTTATTTTCCTTCCTGTTACTCTGTAGTTTTCCCCAATGTTGGAGAGTAGCTCAAAATGTTGGCTTTCTAATTTACAAAGAGAAAAAAATAATAAACAAACAAAATAGACTCCGTACAATTTCAGTACAGATAACCCATCACGAAAATGGTGACAACTTGGCATAAATGTGTCTCAAAATACAGCTTAACTGCGGCCTAAATACGGCATTGGTTCCTCTACAAACAGAAAACACAGAAACACATTGCACCCTTAAGTCTCAAAAATATCTGTGCTATTGTATCAGATTTAGCAGCCATTCATTCTGCTTTACACATTTGAACAAAAATACAAAACAGCAAAAAGAAACAGGAATAATCAAACAGTTTCATACCGAATTCACAGGTAGCAAACGGTGCTCGGCACGGTGCAAGGTTTCAGCCCACAAGCATCTGCAATCTTACCAAAACAATCACACAAAATGTGGTCTTTTATAAGTACATCAAACATTTTTATACCAATATTTTACAGAATTGTGCAAAATAACATCAAAATAAAACAAGATATTTACCCCTTGAAACCCATGGTCATTTCCAGTGGAAGGTAGCGTGGTACTGTTGTACTTCCTGTATTTTTCCCAGCATTCCCTGACCACTCAGCAGGCATACCCTTCTAAGAAACAGTAGAACCACACCCCCTGCTGTCCAAAGTAAGCTTTCCCAGCCAGATCACAGTACAACGGAGAACTTCATAAATTTGGACTTTATCTTCCCTAGATTTTACTATTACCACCGGGTTACACAAGTATCTACCAACTTAGAGGTTCAGAATGCTAACACTCAGACAGCTACTGAGCACGATTGGACCGGGAGATTGGTTTACAACTATCAATCTTACAGACGCTTACTTTCACGTAGCGATACACCCGGATCACAGGCTGTTTTTAAGGTTTGCATTTGAGGGCACGGCCTACGAATACCTGGTGCTGCCGTTCGGCTTGTCACTCTCCCCCCGCACCTTCACAAAATGTGTCGAGGCGGCATTAGCTCCGCTCCGGGAGAAAGGTGTTCGCATATTAACCTATCTGGACGATTGGGCTTTAATCGCGTGCTCCAGAGAGAGGGCAGCGGCGCAGCTGTTGCTGACTCTGTCGCACGTCAGAGCACTGGGCTTCTTGGTGAATTTAAGGAAAAGTTCACTGACGCTGAGTCAGCAGTTTTCTTTCCTCGGGCTGGAAATATGTTCTATTTCAAACCAAGCGTGTCTGTCAGAGCACAAGGTGGCTGCATTTCACTGCTGCCTCGCTCAGTTTCAGTTGGGACGCAAACTACGTTTTCAGACGGTCTTACAGCTGTTAGGCATGATGGCATCTATGATTGCTGTAGTGCCACTAGGGGCTGTTAAAGATGCGAGCGTTGCAACGCTGGACTCAATCTCATCGGTTATGCGCGCCGCGTCACCTCCAGAGGAAGCTGACAATATCTCCTTCTTGAATGTCGGCGCTCCTCCCATGGAGGGAACCCGGTATACTACAACAGGGGTCCCCCATAGGGCGGGTGTCCTTTCGCAAGGTGGTGTCCACAGATGCCTCCCTGAGGGGGTGGGGGGCTCTGTGCGAAGGTGCAGCAGTGAGAGGGGTGTGGACGTCGGTACAATGCAGGCTCCACATCAACCACCTGGAGCTGTTAGCGACTTTCTTGGCTCTTAAGCATTTTCGTCCGATTCTGACAGGCCATCATGTTCTGCTCAGGACAGACAATACGACGGTGGTTTCCTACATAAACAGGCAGGGAGGGACCTGCTCACTTCCCCTGTTAAAACTGTCTCGCTCTCTGTTGCTATGGTGCAGTTCTCATTTTCCCGAGCCACCTGAACCTTGGACCGGACCTCCTCTCCAGGGGAGGTCCTCTTGTGAGGGAGTGGAGGTTACACCCATTGGTGGTGACTCAAATATGGGACCGTTTCGGCAGGGCGGAAGTGGACCTTTTTGCCTCCAGAGCAAATACAAACTGCCCCCTGTTCTTTTCCATAACGGACCACAACGCTCCCCTAGGGATGGATGCGTTAGCACACACATGGCCCGACACGCTTCTGAATGCATTTCCCCCAGTAGAGATGATTTTGTCAGTTCTGGAGAGGGTGCGCCGACAGGGTCTCTCTCTGATCGTGGTGGCCCTTCACTGGCCAGCGAAGTCGTGGTATGCCGAGATAATAAGTCTGCTGGCAGCAAGGCCCTGGCAGCTTCCTCTCCGCAGGGACCTCCTCTCCCAGGCGGGAGGGGAGGTGGTTCACCCGTGCCCAGAGCTGTTGCGGCTGCATGCCTACCTGTTGAAAGGTCCAATCTAATAGCTAAGGGTCTGCCCCCAAGTGTGGTGGCAACAATCCAGAGTGCTAGGGCGTCGTCAACTAGGGGCTTGTATGCTTACAAATGGCGGGCATTCAAGCAGTGGTGTCAAGTCCGAAATGTACTCCCATTTCAGTGCTCTATTGTGGATGTTTTGACATTCCTCCAGGTTCTGCTGGATAAGGGTCTCTCTTTCTCCACAATTAAGGTCTATTTGGCTGCCATATCTGTGTGCCATGTTGGTTTTGATGGAGTGATGCCAGGCGCTCATCCTCTTGCCATGCGTTTCCTGAAGGGAGTCTGCAGGCTGAGGCCTGTGATTAAGCCCAGCGTTCCCTCATGGGATTTAGCTTTGGTGCTTGAGGCTCTTTGTGGACCCCCCTTTGAGCCTATTGAGTCTGCAGATATAAAGTTTCTTTCATACAAGACAGCACTACTTCTGCAAAGCAAGTGCGTGACCTTCATGCGTTATCTGTGAATCCCTTGTGTACTCAGTTCACTTCGGATGGCTCTAAGTGTGCATTTATGTGACCAATTGTTTGTCTGTTTTGCTAATCTGGCTACGGGTAAAGCTCTGTCTAAGCAGCGGCTTTTTCTCACTGGATTGTGGAGGCTATCTCCCTAGCATACAGCAGCAGGGGTCTACCATTGCTTCACGGTGTGAGGGCACATTCGACCAAGGGCATGGCAGCATCATGGGCTTTATTTAAAGGGGTATCTGTGAGTGATATCTGTGCTGCAGCCAGTTGGTCATCGCCGCACACTTTTGTCCGGTTTTATCGTTTGGATATGACAGCCCCTTCGGTGGCTCACTCTGTCCTTTCTGCTGGGTCTACGACGCACTAGAATGCTGGAGGTGGCTATATGTGTTGTACCGAGTGAATCGACTGAAAGGGAACAAAATGTTATGACTATAACTTCTGTTCCCTGAAGGAGAGGAACAAGGTACAACACTAGGTTGCCCCGCTGCGCAGTGGGGCTCAATGAAGAGCGGCTATCGAACTGAAGAATGACTTTGGCGACGCAGGTATATGGGTCAATGACGTATAAGGATTTTCAACAACTCAATTTTAGAATAAAAAAACAAGCATATCTAATGCAGTAGTTCAAACATTCAGAATGTTGTGTACATGACAATTCATATTACAATTTGAAAGTGATTTTAGTGGGTTTTTCAAGATTAATTGGCACTGGCCTGAAAAAAAAGTGTGATATCCCATACTATATATGTTATACCTCGTTCCCCTCCTTCAGGGAACAGAAGTTATAGTCATGACATTTCGATATGAATATAACATTCCAATATGTCAATATATGTATCCTGTATTTACACACACACACACACTCTAATGCGCCCGAATACTCACATTTACAGGAACTTCAAAAATATCCATTTCCTTTTTGTATTAATTGAAGTAATTAAAAAGTTTCTGCTCTTAATAGTAATGCACATTTTATTTGATGAATCCAGTTTTTAACTGTATAAATAAAGAGGACATGATGTGCATCTAAAACTTAATCACTGTGTAGAGTTTGCATGTTGTCTTTGTGCCTGCTTGGGTTTCTTCTGGTTTCAGTCCAGAGACATGCAGATTAGTTTGACTAGCAACTTGTCCAGAGTGCCAGCCTTTCGCACTGTATTAGCTAGAATATGCTGCAGCTCCTGCAACCTTGCAAAAGATAAGCAAGTGTAATGGAAATATGGGTAATATCTCGATTTGGATTAACATTACAACCGGAGAAAAACAGTAAACATAGGATTTGTAGTGATTCTGCCTACAGGCAGGAGATGCTTTTTATTGCCTGCTTGTTACTGCTTCATCAGAAGATATGCTCACTTGTTTAAACATGATTGAAATCAGTCCATCAGTTTAGTCAGTACTGAATATTTGTGCTACATTTTGTATCTCTATCTTCTTTTGAAAAAGAGAGCTTCCTGAGAAGGCTGTGACACACACTTATGCTTTTACAGTTGTGTGTCTGTAGGTTTTGCATATTATCTTGTGAGGCAGCTGGATTCATGAGATCACAACTTAGCAAAATCATGTGAGAATCTATCTTGTCACCAATCAGCTTTCCAAATCCAGCTGCTTCACAAGGTAGGACAGTGATAGATGGTGACTGGTTCATGCAGTCACCTGCTAAGTATTTTTTGAAAGCACCAGCTTCTTTCCAAACAGTTTCCATGGATGACTTCTAAGATGATTCTGTGTAACAAACCATCTGGCACATGAGGTTATTTTGTTGATGCATTTTTGAACAGAAACCAGAAAGCAGCAAAACTACTTAAATACTTACAGCTTTATATTTGCCAGATATTCTTCAATGCTTTTACTCTCTATAAGAGGTCGAGGAGTACTGAAGGATTCCAAGACTGTTCGTCATGACCTTTCATCACCAAACTGCAGGATCCATCGAGGTCAACCACTAGCACACATACATCAATTTTTCCATCCAACATTCAGCCCTCTTTGGTCTCCCAGTTTGCTCCACCTTAAAACTTCATCATCATTCATGGTTCAGCCAGTGATACTTCAAGACTCCATCAGACCTGATGCTCTGACCCCTGACAGAAGCTTTCTAATCCAAGCCACAGCTAGTCACTAGTCTAATCTGAGATGCATGCAACACCTCAGCATTAATCAAAATAGTGACATCAATCCAAACAAGTGAGTTAGTGGTCGACTTAGAAAGAACAACAGTCAGCCCACAGCAGGATACCCTTTTCTCAAAACTATGTAAAAACCTTTTGAGCAGTCCAGAATGAAACATAGAAAAGCCTCAACTTTTGAACAGTCACTCAAAAGATGTTGTAAACATCCAGGGTGGAAATTATGTCAATTTAAAATTAACTACCCCAAGTGTAACCATTAAATATAAAAACAGCTTGGCAGTGGTAACAACAAACACAAGTTAAATTCCTCTTGCATGTCTAGTGGACTTTATCAGCAAACCAGACAAAGAAAATAAATATTACAAGTGAGGGATGGCGAAAGAAACAAATGTGGGGGAAGGGAAGAGAAGTATGGGGGAGTGCACAGAGGTGTTTGTTAGTGAAGGTAACGTTTAAATGGAGGGAAAATGTGACTTTTACAAATTTAACCAACATGGAGACAACCAAACACACTTGTTAGCACTACTGAAGGGATGTTATAGCCTGAAATCAGGCTTGTGTGTTATAATCAAATTATTTAAAAACGACAGAGAAATTAGGATTCTAAAGTGTGAACCATGGCCCTATTGTACACCAAAAAGTTGTGCACCAACTGTGCTGAGGAATCTAATCTGGTGTTAAAGACATAATTCTAACCGTAAAGTAAAATACTAAATCTTGTTGGCTTTGTGCTACATTTCCCTCTCTGGACTCTCAAGATTCAGCTTACAGTACAGGGCTTAGGCTAAAAGCATAGTATTATGATTTTAGTTAGACTGGAACAGCAGAGGTCTTTGAGGGCAAATGCACACATCAGTCATCTTTATTGAAACAGACATGGACGGGCAACAATGAAAAATCACCTCCTTGCCAGACTGCAGCTGGTCAAGTGTAAAGAGATGAAGAGGCAGAAGATGGAATGAGAGAGCTGTGAGGAAACTACAAATGTCTGTGAGGAAAGCAGACAATGAGAAAAGGTATTGCTGGCATGCACTGCAATACAACATATTATTTAAATTTAAATTTGGAATTCAGATTCTGCTGGTAATAAAGACATGTAGGAAAAACCTAGTGCTATGCCAGAGACTGTCACTGGGTGCATTTCTTCCTTTTTAACCATGCTAGCAGCAAGACTTCAAAATAGCAAGATCGGTTGATTGGACCACCACTTGGACATGTATATTTTCCAGATGAGGTATCTTAATGACTCTGGTGATCCCCTGACTTTTCCTCTAGTGCCATCAAAAGGTTAATAACTTTGATTTTGAGTAAAATGTCTCAAGAATTGTTGGATGGATTGCCACGAAATTTGTTACATACATTCATGTTTCCCCTTAGAATGAATTGTACTGCCCAAATACCCTATTGGACAATTCAAAATTTCTATTTGTCCCATTTTTTTTTCCTTTTTTTTTTTTTAAGAAATGCCTTGCAAAAGTAATGATGTTTTCTTCCATGTCTGCTGTAGTCTGTGTTTTAATGCTAAACAAGAAAAGAAACATCACACTCCAACCAAAAACAAAAAGGGGGACTGGAGTAAGTGCAACCAAAGTTCAATATCAAAATTCACACTGGTGCTTTCAGCTAAATGCTAATGTCAGTATGCTAGCATGCTCGCAGTGACAAGGCAAATATGCTGATGTTAAAGAGGACCTATTATGCTAATCTCCAGCTCTATATTTGTATTTTTGGACTCCAATAGAGTAGATTTGCATGATTCACAGGTCTTCTTATACCGGTCTTTTATGCAACCCACTCTGTTCTGACAGCACAAATCCGAGTCCTTTTAAGTTACCACTGTTCAAACCCATCATTGACTGCCTTACTGTTTAAAATTAAAAGCTTTAAAACAACTTAATAACAGTGGACTTTCATTGTGAAGAATTTACAGGAAATTAAACATGTTCCTTATTGAATTAGCAGAGATTTGTAAGTGGTGCAAAAAATCAATCAAAACATCAAAATATGTACATATTTGGAGCTCTTTGCTCAGCAGATCAGTTAGAAATAAGGCAGGGAGAAATCGTACAAGCAGAAACAGCCACAGTGATGATGTCTGATGAAGAGCTGCAGATGACCAGTGGAATGGAACAATGGAAAAATGCAATAATGTTAGCGGAGCAGAGCCTTGAACTTTCGCGCTTTGTGTAGAGCAGATGACCATACAAAGAAATCCAAGCTGGTGCTTTTTGCTTACAGGGTGTACTTTTACATATGTTTGCCTCATTATTTAACACATCAGTCACTTTAAACACGAACATCCAACACTATAACTTTATACACATATTATACACGTGTATTACTAAAAATAAAGAAAATGATAGGTCCCCTTTTTACCATGTTCACCATCTCAGTTTTGTGTATCAGTTTGCTATCATTTAGATTGTTCCTTTTATTTTATTTTCTGCTTAGCCACTTATAACTGAAATGTGCATTCCCCCCATCCCCCCTTGCTCACGTTTGACAAAGGTTTGGGTGTGCAACCCTTTTTTGTACTTTAATGCTAATTAACAAATGTTAGCTTGCTAACACATGAAACGAAGATGGTGAACATGGTAAACAGTATACTTGCTAAACATCTGCATGTTAGCATTGTCACTGCGATCATGCTAGCATGCTGATGTTAGCATTTAGTTCAAAGAACCACAATGAATGACACAACCTCACTGGGCCACTAGCATATGGCTGTCAACTCTTAGTTTTGTTTTAATGTCAGGGGCAGCTAATCCAAACCACCAAGAGCTGGGTTTCTTTTCCTAAAAGACTCTCCAAGTGCAGACCCAAGTAATTACCAACATAAATAAGGAAGCCAATGGCAGGTAAGACAACTCAAAGTTAAAAACCTCTCTGGTGGATTTCTTCATAGATGGGGAGTGATAAGAGAATGAAAGAATAAGTGTAGCTGCTTGAGAAAGTATGAACAAAAAAAGAAAATGATACACAATGTTAACCAATTACATGCTCTGTGATAATCAATACAAAAAGCACCAGAGAAGCCAGAGAAAGTAACTGCATTTGAAAACATAAAACAAGGCAAGATAAATAAACTGTGTCCACAGATAGCCTGGTCCTCAGGAAGGGACCACCACTGTGCAGTCGTATTGCCTGACATCTGTTTTGCAGCTTGGCTGTGCACGGTGGTTTATGTTGAGAAAGCAGTGTGTGTATATCATCTTTGGCCCAGGTCCATAGGATTTTGACAGTTGGCTGCAGGCAAGGTTGTCTGATGCAAAGGTTTCACAGGGAGTCGAAAGCGCCAACAAGGAGACAAGACAAGGAGTTCTGTGCAGCACTTTATCTCTTTGCTTGATAGGTCAAACACGAGAGGAAAGCTTGTAAATGTCCCCTTTTTACAATATCTGCCTTTTCTACATCTGCAAGTCTCTGACATAAAGCATGTTTGAAATGTTTCCATCTTTTGTTTCTCCTCTTGCCATGCAAACCCAGCCTCTCACTGCCTCGGTTTTATGCAACAGCGCCATATGGAAGAAATTTGGTTCAGCTCTCCTGGAAATTCTGTTGAAAATTTGAAATGGTCCTGTGGTCTTTCTGAAAGTGCACGGAACCTAAACTGGACAAAAGCTTGGGAGCAGAAGGTCAAAATAGGGCCAATTTATTTTTAAGATTTATGTTGCTTTTATATTTGCACCAGTTCTTTGAAAACCTTTGATTTATTAGCACAGAATACCACCAAACATACTGCACATGCCAGAAAACATTCATCACTTGTGACTTGAACACTTGGAAAGCAGGAAACGTTACAATTGAGGGTTGAAACTTTTAAATTCATTACACCCCTTTCTCAGTAGTTGCTTTGTTCTGCTGTTTGGCTAGATGCATTTGTTTTAATATATTGATATTGCAGATGAAACAAGCTTCGGACCATTAAATAGTGTTAGACTGCTGAGTGATGAGGAAACTGGCTCAAAATGTTATATGAAACCAGTTTCTGTAGCTGATTGGGTAAATCAGGAGAACAAAGTGAGGCAAAGGGATACAAGTAAAAACAGAAGTCTACAAATCCCTTTTTTCAATTTTTTAGTCCTGCAAAGCAACACTAAATTTATCCCCCTTTTCCAACTAGTTCATGTGGTGCTGCAAAGGAGCAGCTTTTTAAACTCTGCACAATATTGATTTGTTGTTCAGGAACTAATCTTGGCAATAATCATCTTTTTAAAAATCTTTTATTTCTTTCAAAATCCTCAGAAAAAGATGAACTCAACTAAAACAACCATATGGGAGGTTATGTAAAGTTTATTTTCCTTTTTTTTTTTTTTTTTTTAAAAGACTGTATAACTGTTACACAAATGATCATGCTATTGGCAAAGCAAACCAGATGTTTATTGTCAAGAGAAAGAAAAATAATAATGAAAGCAAATAAAGAAAGTATAATGAATACAAACTTGAATTTCTGACACAGAAAAAGCCAATCCTGTACCTTAATGGGTGCTCAGCACCGTGTTTTCAAATACAAAAACTACACTTTCATTCAGTACAATTTGTAAAAAGGAGGAGTCTTAGGATAACGTTCCCTGAATTTAACAATTTTGGGATAGTTTTTAGGATATAAATAGATCTAACAAGAAAATAAAAAGTAATGGTTATGAAGAAAGATGTGACATCACAACACTTCAGCACAGGAGCTCCTCGGCAATGAAACTAACTGTATGAGCATTACTGTATGTACCACCACTCATACCACATGTCATTTTTATACTGACAACGGCCTTGCACGTCCAGCATACAGTCTTTGAGCATCCCAATTTAACCCATGGCATCCTTTTCTAACATACTTAAACTGATGAGGGGCTTGATTTCGCTTTTTGCAATTAATAAATGGTTATTTGCCCCCTTAACTTTTAACCCACAGTTTGATTGTGATTGAACATCAACAGAGTAGAAGTCATTTGTCAGTGTTAATGACATATACCAATGACCTTGTCCAACTGTGGACTCTCAAAACACAAATGCTGGTAATGATATTTCTGAAATAAGAATCTAAACAAATATTTATACAATTCATGATGTGTCCAGCACAGAAAAAATACAATTGCTTTAACATTGTCCACATTTTGTTAAAAAACAGCGCATCGGCCAGCTATGACCTCTTCATTTTTCACTGATGTTTTTTTTTTTTTTTTTTTATGTTTGTGGTGCCATTGAATTAACGGACAAAAGTGAGAGTTAGGGCAGGGTTATGACAGTAACAGCAGCAGTTGATGTGAGGTGTTTATCACATTGGACTAATGGGCTGAAATAAGAGTTAAAGGTGCAGTGTGTAGAATTTAGTGGCATCTAGCGGAACAGATGTGATGAAAATTGAATACAATAGTATGTTTTAATTAGTGTATAATCATCTGAAAATGACAACTATTGTGAATGAGTACCTTACATCTACGTAGCAAGCAGGTCATCTTCCACCATGTTGCACTACTATGTTTCTACAATAGCCCAGAACAGATAAACCAAGCACTGGCTTTGTGTGTTTTTCACGAGTTTCGCAGCCACCTAGGTTCTTCTACATGCTACAATCTGCAACCTCACCACTAGATGTCACTAAATCCTACACACTGTACCTTTAAGGAGATTAAGATGAAGATCCCTTTACTCCTGTGAAACCATTTCAATCCCTTATCTCAGACTGTTAATCCTTCACTTTAGTTCATTTTTTGGACACAAAATAGGTCAAATAAAAGCCCCTCTCCACACCCACACACACACACACACACACACACACACACATATATAAAGTTCTTGGAAGTATATGGATAAGGATGTAAATGAGCATGAATGGTTTTTTTGCAGGAGTTGTTCTCAATGGCACAGTTACATTTTACAAGGAACTAAAACTACAATGCTGGTTGGTCCAACAAAACCAATGTGTTGTTTTCTCAAAATTTCGCTGCAGAACAAATTCCCATACAGAGCTAATGCTTCATCATATAGTGTGACTGCAGTATGCTTCTTTGGATATAACATATTAATTAAGTTGAAGACATGGATAATGTCATGAAATACTAATCCGCTGTCAATTATTGCTGCAGTTGCTGTCATTTCCCCCCGCTTTTCACACACAACACTTTCATTTTGCTCTGTCTCTGATGCTTCATTGGGAGCCCAGGTTGGTTTATCTAGTTTCAGTTGGAGAAAACTCTAGTTTTTTAGCTTCTTGGAAAGGGCCTTTTTGAGAGCAGGATTCTTCTGGTCCTGGGTAGTGTCCTGATCCGGATGGGTTTGGGGGGTCTTTGATTCATAGAGCTGTTTGAGGCTGAGGGTCTGTTGCTCCTTTGTTGTATCTCGTTGGGCCTGGCGCAACTGACGTTTCATGGTCTTCACCTTTTCCCGCAGGTGGCCATTGGCTTTCTCCAAGGACCGCACCTTCTGGGAGAGAGTCCTGACCCTCTCCTCTTCCTCAAACAGAGCCTTCTGCACTGTGGAGCACAACAACTGAAAAGAGAAAGGAGTTCAGGTAAATATAAGATATATGTTTGTTTATTCCAATCTTTTTCAGTAAATCCATTTGAAATATCTGCAAAGCATGACAAGCATTTGATCAAGTGGACTTATGGAAAACATGTGATAAACTGTCAAACATTAAAGTGTCAAATTACTGATCAGTTACTTTCAGATTATTTACACCTCAGGATAAAACAGCAAGATTTCCATCAGACTGCCTTTTGAGTGAAATCACATTTGGACATGTATGCTGTCACAGCTCATATTAAATTCTGGTGTCAGATTTAATGTATTTTTGTAACATTTGTGATGTAGAACCTGACAGATCTGATGTTTTTGATCAGTCAATGGAACTTGGATTTCCTCTGTATAAATCAAATAAGAGAACACATTTGGCTCGCTCTTTGGGCTGACAATCAGTGCCAACAGCTCGTAAGTCTTTCAGTGTATTGTATAAATGAGTCAAATAAAACAGATTTTTTTTTTTTGGCAGCTTGTTGCCCAAAAAAATAGAGAACGGGAAGGGGGGAAAAGGCAAGACATTAGGACATTGATCAAATATTTTTGAGATGGTACCTTTCTTGCCATGGGACATTTGGAAATGTGTCAAAAGAGTGAAATGTGTTGTCTTTAGTCAAAGACAACACACACTGTGCTCCAGGTAGGGATAACATTAATCTGAGGTAATGAAAACAGTTACACAACATTTACCCTCTGTTATAGCACTGTGAGATGAAATCCAACATGCCTGCGACAGACGATCCAGACGCCCGGACCTTTTCCTAGGTGAAAAAATTAGCTCCAGATGCCTATGACTGCATGCCTGTCTGCCTGAGTGTGGATTTCCTCTGCAGATCCTAATGTGTCCACATGGGCCAGTGTGAAACACTGATGTAAATTCCCTGCCATCAGATAACAACCGCTGAGGGTTTTGAGGAAATGTTAAAAATGTGCTGCCGGCTGCTGGACCACATCACTGGTTAGTACATTACTCCCTGTAATATTAGCTGTGATTTTTTTCCCATGTGCCCTTACTTATTCCCTAATGACATCTGAGGGGGCATGAAACTTTATAATGCAAAGGTTGAAGTTTAGGAGCAAGACAATCAAGTTATGCGGAGCAGAGGGTGTAAAATGGCACATCCCAATTATGGGCACCCAGATATGACTGTCACACAAACACAAGACATGTACTGTCAGTTCCTATTTCTATGTCTATAGAGTTGTTCCAGGCCCAGCTGCAGTGTGGATGAATACTTAGGTAATTGCCCTTGAAAAAGTCTGGAGCCAAGAATGAGATGCGATCACTCGCCTTTCTCAGACAAACGATATAAACGCTGCATTTTTAAGCTTTTGTGCAATATTGATGTCACCCTGACATCCAAACTAGGAAGCAGAAAGAGTACAGTTATATAATACCCATGCAATGTGAAGTCACTCGGAATAATAAGCACTTTCTTGTAGCACATGCCTGAAATAAATCTTGATAATGAAGTTAAAGAGTATGTAACGTGAGCTGATTTATGATCTATCTCCCCGTTTACACTGGGTGATGGAATTATAATAATAACAGACAGAGGCACAAACAGAACAAAATAATAGATGATAAATAGCATACAGGCTCATTTGAAACTGTTAAAAGCAGATAAAAAATGATAATTGAGAATGGTCTTGAAGTTACAGAAGGGTATAAGAGCTTTGAGTTTAAGCAAAATTGCAGATTATTTCATGAGACTGCCGTAATAACAGGAAAAGCAATCATTTCTAAATCAGTTCTGGTACATTGTGGTTAAGTATGGGTCAGAGTTCCAAAGCAGTAAAGATGTGATAAAAGATTTTTCAACAAGGACTTTGTAGAGAAATATATACAGTACCAGCAGATATTACCTCTCTCAGTTAGTGAATGCAAAGCCACCATATCATGCAGTTGTGTATACTGAAATGACCTCCAGTCCTGCAACTAAGAGGAATGCTGTTTTTTTTCTATCAGTCACAGTTTATCAGCAAGGTGTTCTATATAATACTCTATTTAAAGATACAGATGTCATTAAACCAGATGTGAAGATTTTTGTATTCTGTAACTATGTTAGTATTAGATTGAAGATATGAACTTCACCTGCATCTCAAGAAGAGCCAGTATTGTATTTAATTTGCTTTATCTAATAGATAAAGGGGGAACTTATACATGTCGGTTTTAATTTACTAATCATAAGTACTACCCAGCCTAGTATAATGTCTTTCTTTAACTATGGAGGAGCTTTTTTGAGTCTGAGAAAAGTTATTAGATGACCTTACATCAGTAATCTTGGCTTGGCTTTCGAGGAGACACATTTTTATCAGAAAGTCTGCATGGTCTTGGGTCAAGAATTTAGAAAGATATGGATGTTTACAAAGCATGGAGGGTCTATCAAAAGATAGCACTTAGTTGCATTTCCAGGATATTAGCCTCTACTGCTATTATTTTGTTCACTTTTTTAAAATATGTCTGTTTTGAGTCCTCTAACTTTATAGAAATGAAACATTAAATAGCTGGAGCATCTTGCAGTGCATTGAAGGAGAGTTGTAATCACTGAGTGGACAGAAGGAGCTTTTTAGTATACTGTAAAATTGTAGAATTTGACAATCACACACAGAAGAGACCAAACCATTTTTATATAAATGGTGAACATGACAGGGCGTAAAATGGATCTTTGTGGCACACTATTAGTAAGCAACAGGAATTTATCAAACCAGATGTAATCTAAACTCCACATCCACAAACAAAAAGTTGTATATGTTGTTCAAGACTGAAGTGTCATGTACCATCTCAGAAGGACACATGTTTGAAACCTTTCTGTGGAAGCAAAATTTTGTAAGACCACAGCTGTAATCTTTCCAACATGTGAGCATGAATTACTTTTGCCTTTGTCTCCAACTGTCAGACTGGGACAGTGTTACTAACCCTTTAGAGCTAATATTTCTGCATGAGTATTGGGAACATAAAACTGTGGGAAAACCCTGCTTGGGTTGTTTTAATTGCCGATACACTTTGGTGATAAATTTTAAGATGAATACATGCTTTTTTAAATTTACTTTGGTTGACACCAGATTAGATATGAGTTTAGGTCAGTTGTCCAAACAATGGTTGCTCTGGACCAGAAACAACAAAGTCTGTTTCTCGTTTGCAAAGAGGAAATCTAATCATGAGAGTGATGTAAGAAAGCAGCACTGATATCTAAATGTCGCTTTGTAATTATAATCACAGGCCTGTACCAAAAAGTTTGCTGTTAATGGAAATACAAACCATGTTTTTGCTTTCATGAGTAGTCAGAAAATGATTGAAAACAGACGAAGAAGACTGACCTAAATCAGAGGGATTATGCCAATGGTTTATATTCATTAAGGGGGATAAAGCACTGGCGGATGGCTGGAAACCATTTATATGCTGACACACAGACCTTGAGACGAACTGCTGGATACTCACATGGTCAAGAGGCACCAGGTGTTATAGTAGTGTTTGTCAATGTTGTTTGAGTACGAATAAGATTTCATTAACTAAACTGTGATAGAAAAGTGTGTCGTCTTTGGGCATAAGAAAATACTCAATTACACAACAAAATGGTTATCACAGCTAGCAAGAACAATGTTTTCTAAAGTGGATTTTTCCTTTAAACATAGTGAGTTCCATGTCTGGCCAAACCTCAGAGAATGTTTGTTTCATTTTCCATGCATTAAGAACATACGTATATAACTTGCCAGCTTCCCATTTTAAAACAACAGAATGTAATAATGAATCCTTTTTTTGTGCGCACTACAACACTACTGGGGCTCAATGCACTCTTTAACCCCAAATCATCTATGAATCCACAGCAACTGATTCAAAATAGATGTCCTTTTCACTAAATCTGAAATAGATGACGTCAAAAGAGTCAAACATTTATCAACATAGGATGTGGTCTATTTATAGTGGTTATGAGTGGCTACATACCCGGCTGTCTTCCTGAGCTTCCCACTCTGGGGTGTAGCTGTGGACCTGAGTACCAGGCGTGCAGTTGGAAAACTGGAAAAGGCTGGCAAACATACGGTGGTTCTCAGTAGTGTCCGGGAAGATGGGATCCTGGAAGTTCACTCCATGAGGGATGATATTGTAGTTTTCATCCATCCTGCATGGCAGGAAGCAAAGATTATTTTTTATTAAGTATTGAAACAGTTGTAAGCAGTAGTACAACAAGAAATTGTGTGATACTTGACCCTGACAATCTATTTAAATTAAAGCAAATGGACTCGTTTTAACTATTTATCTGAGACTCGGCTTCACTGAATCTCGGGTGACATCAGTAAAAGTTTAAAAAAATTTGAAACAAAACCTCCAAAACATACACATATGCTGACTTGTTTACAGATCCTGGTCTATTTTTATTCAAACTCAAGCATTGTGTGAATGAGTCAAACCAGCAAATTACAAGCCAAAGGGATTTACTGTGTGTGTTTCATATCTTCTCCTACCATGTTAAGTGTATGAGGGAGGAAGCACTGACGCAGTTTGTTTCCATACATCTGGATTCCATCCTGTATCCCTCAAGGGACATCAAAAGTTTGGTTGTCCCTGTCAGAGACTGTGTGGATGTTTGTGTGGGTATGTGTGTGTATGTGTATTGAGAGACTAAGAAGAAAGCTGATGTTTTGCTTCAACAGAAGAGGTCAGTGGTCAAATGTAAGCACAGTGACCAGGAGTTTAAAAGGAGTTGTGCATCCAGAGAAGATTGGTTGGACTTTAGAATGACAGAAAAAGACCATTATGATTTGGTATTTGGTTGTTTTCTTTTGACTGAGAAGTTAAAAATCTTGAGAGAGTGAGATATAGTCTAACGTTGAACAGCAATGAACATATGGTTTGGACAGAACACTCAATCTGTCTCATTTAAAGGTCCTGAGGGAGATCCATGGTTGCATTTTTCTCCATGCTAGGCTCTGATTTGTCCTGTCCTGGGAATGCATTGTCATGATTGATTGCAGAGGCTATTTTTGTATAATACAATTTTGTTGTGCCTTTTCTAACAGGAAATGGACGTACACTAGAGAATGAGACGAGAACTTTTCAATTTTGGCTCACTCATACAATGTCTGGGACTCTACGTTGCATTGTTGCTAAACAGCACTCCTTTGAGCAGTGATCTGTTTTAGGTTTATGACTGGGAGTTTCACATTAGCAATGCCATAGAGCAGCACATGTTTGGACAATTTTTTTTTTAGCTATATCCTATTTCTACTTTCAATCTACTGATGGAAAATTAAACTTGCCATTCACTCTTAATGAATATGTGGGCAACACCTAAGGTAAAAGCAGACATAAATTCTATTAAGGAAATCATTTGGAAGACATAAATATCCACAGTAAATGATCTTTGTGAGGTTCAACTCACTGAATAGTTCCACATTTTGGGAAATGTAATGAAATGTCTTCTCATCCAACTTTCAGCAAGAAAGCAAATTAAAGTATTTCATAAATGTCCCAAAACTTTTGGTTCAGCTAGTTATCCGATCTCTGCCACTCAAAAGTGACTTTTTAGCCAGAGCTTTGCAATCTCATGCAATTAGAGCAGTCAATAATAGTCCACCAGAACACTTGACAATGTTTCCATTACTTGGTAGCCATTAAAGGAGGATAATAAAACTGATGAATCATCAACACATAATTTAATACCCATCTAATCTATGTTTTGTTCCTTATTTGTCTACATCCTTTGTGGGTTGAAGTCTTCTGCAAAGGAAAATGTGGATTAACATTTTGGGTAAATAATGACAAACGACGACTGCATCGGTTTACTGGAGTAATTACTTCTTAATTATTATCAGGTTTGCACTTGAATGGATCTCTGTTGTAACTAGCTTCGGGAAGTTTCCAACGGTGGTTGCCAGGCTGATTACAGGGATAACGTCTGGATGTTTTCATCATCTCAACAGGGGACAGCAAAGTCATCCCTGAAGGTGTGATTAACTCAAACTGTTGAAATCATCTTAAAAGTCTTCCCACACTGCACTGGATGATCTCACACATAGATGTGAGTGTGGTTCTGTCTATATGATGTGTTATTAAAAATATGCTGTTGTCGTTGGCTCTGCTGCAGACCCTCATGTGGGACAGCCAAACATTAAACTTGAGGAATGCTTTTGAGTGCCCCCTTCTGAATATCTAACTCTTCATCTGTTTGAGAGGAACTGCAGAATGTGAGAGAAATATTGGCAAGGCCTGTCAGCACACGTTCCCCTCATCGAATGGCATACTGGTGTATATCAGCAGCGCTGGGCAGACAAAAGGTGGTCCTACTGACCGTTGGTGCGCTGATAACTCCCCTGAGTGAAAATTCTTTGCAGGTTTACTTTCAAGCTGTTGGGAAAAGTCTGGCTCTGTAATTACTCTGGCTGGAATGCAATAGAGGTTTCCTGAGTAACAGTGTTGTTTCTGTCCAACACAGACATATAAGCATTAACCTGCCGCATACTTTTTTGAAATCTGAGTGGAAAGTTTAGCAGGTTATTAAATAAATTATTACGCTGAAATCAATATGGAATCACATGCTGATTAAATGAGAGTTTGTACAGTAAGGATGGTGCCAGTCCTCTGTTATTAAGTGCATTTTATTTCTTACTGGCTGGCAATTGATTGAATCCTTTGAGAGTCCTTACTTCCTTTTATGACAGATCTCAGCACTGGTCTGAAGAGTTGCTGGTTCTCATTGTAAAACCATCTCAGGCACAGAGGAGAGGTGAGGGTTCAATCCATGGATTTTACATTACACTCATAGAAATGACATTACATCTACATTGAGGATTTTGCTCAAAATGTTGGCCCTCTCGAACACCTCCCCTAAAGGTTACCAATCATTTAACAAAGAGAAAATATGCATCTGCAAAGAGTTACACTAGAAGGCTTATTTTCATCTATTGCCCCTTGCCAGGTGTTTAAAAATGACCACTTCCTTTCTTCTTGACATTTAAAATGCTTTTCAGATCCTGAAAGACACTTTACTTTAAATACAATATTTTTTGTACTTTTGAATAACCTAAGCTGGATGAATGTCTTTCTATGGATCTGTATTTATGTGCAGGAGAGACTGATAACAGATCATCCCACCATTGCATGTGTGCAGGATCTAGGTAAACATTATGTGTAAATGTGTGAAACTAACATTAATTTGTGCTGAATACAAGTTAACCTCCCGTGCTTTAACACTGTATGCCTCCCACATTAACAGACCATGAAATACTGTGTGTGCATTCTCTCACAAGAAATTATTGACAAGCCACATTACTACTCTCAAACTATTGTCCATTCGTCATAATACACTCTAATAACAGTGTTGTCCATCAGTGCTACATGAGTTTCTATAGACAATCCACACAATACTTGACAATGTTGAAACCTGATTCTCAAGCACCCTATTCAGTTTTATCTTTTCTGATTTACAGAAAACTTGCCATGTGTTCTCTGATTGGAAACAGCTAAGAGGTTTATTTTGGCAATAAAATATATTTGGACAAGAGGGTGCAAAAGGGACATCAGCATCATGCTCATATTGGGACAACACAGACAACATTATGCTCATATGCTCGAAACATTCAACCAGAGATATGGTAAAAGTCAAGTTATGATAGATCATAAAACAATATGTAGCCTACACAATTTATGGACAGTTGATCAATTTGCTCGGAATCATAAAACGTTTTTCCTATAACTTCATTGACTGATACTTTTGTTGAAGATTGACTGGAAGACCTCACTGGACTTTTTTGTCAAAGGGGCCACTCAAACTTTCTGCATCTGTAACGAAACAAACCAAATAGTCAGAGGGATTTCTCACCTGAGAAAAAAGTAATAATTGTTGTTTTTGGTAACACTGTAGGAGTAGCAGGGGAAGTAGCCCAGGCCAGTGACATTGAACCTGGAGCCGGCGGGGACCTCCAGCATGCTGCCCCACGCCTGGTCGCACAGCAGCTCGATCTCGGCGGAGTAGAGCAGGTCTGTGTCGTGCTGCCACGGTAGGTAGTTATACACGCTGTACGACTCCTTGTGCAGGGCCAACACCTTGGCGAAGACTATGATCTCGGCCAGCTCTGCGCGGCACGCTTCTGTCTGTGGTCTCCAGTCGTGCGGCAGCTGACACCCCCAGCTCCCATCAGGACCGGCCGTTGCCAGTATAAACGCCACAATAATCCACATGATCCGGCGGAGAGAAGACGTCTGCGGGTCAGTGAAACGCCAGAGCGCACGATGCTGCTGGTGGATGGATGAAGTCACGAACAAACTGCAGGGCTTTCACCCAATGCACATATTTCCACCAAGTGCTGACTTAACTTGTATGCACAGTGAGTCAATTTAAACAAAGGTTTTATCCAACAGCCCTGATAACTTCCTCTGCTCTCTGTGGTTTCTGCTCCCTCCTCCAGCCACGATACCTGCGATCAGTGGATCACCGGGACCAGCCCATTCACAACACAAGCATCCCCTGCAGAAACTTCTCAACTTTGAGATGAGACCAGCAGGAGCAAAAATGAAATAAAAAGAGCAATCAGCCTTGTATGTGAAATTTACAAATGAACACTACAAATTCAAACTCGTACGTGGTATGATTGGGTGGCACAAATGCAACAAACAAACCACTGTGAAGTCTCAACAGCAAACAATAAGATATCAAGGTTGGAATTAAATGCAGGAAAGATCTTTTGGCGCCCTCTACTGACAAGATAAGTTCACAGGGGCGTCAATGAGGAGAGGGAGCAACACTTTTCTTCAGATATTTTCCTCATCTAGACTATCTTGTAGACCTAAATGTTTTCTTCTGATGGTACAATCCAAACTATTAAAACTGCACAGACCTGCTCTATTTGGACTATATATTGATTAACTGTATGGAATCAATGAACCTCGGAAAAAACAATCCTGTCAGACATAACTGAGGGAAATTATTACAGTTTACAGGGCCAGTGGCGCAATGGATAACGCGTCTGACTACGGATCAGAAGATTCTAGGTTCGACTCCTGGCTGGCTCGACTTTTCATGACGGACATTGTAAATTGAATACGATATATTCATACCAACATGGAGAAATGATCAGAGAGAGAAAAGTCAGAGCAAATGTAGCTGTTTTTATGATTTAGCTGGTGTCTCAATTGTAAATCATTCAAAAAGGAAACACGGAAGGACTGCAGGGTTAGTAATCAGTGCTACTTCTACAGGTAAACGCACTAAACCACGTGTTTCCCAAACATATTGTGTATATTTAGTGATTAATATATGTCGCTTGTAACAACTTACAGCTCAGTTATAGTTATCTCATAATTAAGTCTGTATTAGTTCCAATTCAATTCCACATTGTCATTATCAAGTTATAATGTGTCAATGACTGATACCATGCTTGTATGCATAATAACAAATCATACTGCGAGAAATACATAATTTATATATAGTTATAAAACTTCGATACTTCGGTAATTCCCTTGACATACCAGTGTTGGGGAGACTTAAACTACATGTAGTTGAACTACATAGCTTAACTACAACTTGCTCTAACTTGCTGGTGGTTAAACTACATTCATATTTTGTGCTGCCTCAAGTATTTCAACTATTTTTTGGGTAATTTTTGTAGTTTAACTACTCCATTTACAAACTACGACCCATATAATATAAATTTTATTTTATTTTACCATTATTGTGTTCCGGAACTCTCTTTGAAAAAAGGCATGAATCATGTCATGACATGCCAACATTGTTGTTCAATGTACAATGATCTAGAATATTCTACCTCTTTGTATTTTTTATTACATTTTTTGTTGACTGATTTACATTTCTGATTTACAAGTGGGTATTGGGGTAGGATTTTCTTTTTCTCTTTATATTACCCAACATGTCTATGGAGAACCTACAGTATGTTGACCAAAAATGTCAGCTTTTTTTCTTTAAAAAAATAAAACTGAGTTGAGAGGCATATTTCTGCTGGCATGTGAATTTTTTGTAGGCTATTATATTTTGTTTCATATACACCACATGCTGATTTATTTAAAGCTGAGTTAAATGAGTATAATGAGTATAAGTAGTTGCTAAAGCTACTTTTTTTTAGCTGTAGTTTTACAAAGTACATTTCTCCAGGGGTAGAAATGTAGTTTGTTCAAACTACTGCCAGGCTGAACTACATGTAGTTTTACAAGCTACGCTTGCAAAGTAGCTTCCCCAACACTGTGACATACAATATGTATGTGGCTGTACATGAATGGATCCCTTAGTCCAGTAGATAGGCTATAAACAAATTGACCTCTAGGTGGCAGCATCATCAAGTGTCAAGGATTTAATGCTTCTCTTAAAAAAAAAAGAAGTTTAATCACCCATTACATTAGCATAGTTTGCATTACATTTACAACACAGCAGGGATACAGTAAAGCATTGAGTACAAATTTCACCTGAGGGTCTTCTGCTCATATAATCATGAAGCCAAATGCTAATTAAGAGAAGTCTGTTTCTGCTGGCTGAACATATGCAGACACACATAGTTTCGTACTCCATAATCAGCATGAAGTGAAAGTCCTGTATGAAGTGTACAAAAACAGGAAGCAGATGTGAGTCATACAAAGACTCTAGACTTTGACATACATGCCATTCTTATTATTTTCAAATCTCATGTTCGGGTCACATTCACTGAGGCCTCTAATGACATCAGTGTATTCACGCTCATGCTGAGCAAAGCTTTTCTATTAAAGGTGTGTGACCAGGGAGAATATTACAGAATGTGTTGTGTGTATGAAAACGTCAATTTGTTCAATTGAAGTGGTTAACAGTCTGCCTGAAGTAATTTATTTTATTTTAATTTATTTCTGTTTTTAATCACCATGAAATAATTGTAGATAAGATGTACGGTTAAATGTTCTGCCTTGAAAAAGACAGTTGTTTTGTTTTGTTTTTTTACAGTATTTTCTTTTCAGACCCCATTATATGAATTTATTTGAAACATTTGCTGTTTTGTGAACTGGAACAGTGTTTAAAGCTCCAAGACTTAAAGTGTTGGCATTTCCCACTGCACCCAAATGATACAACAGCAGTTAGATTTTCTCAGATGATAAGATAGTCATAGTAAATCATGGCCCGTCATATTGCAAGAAATTGCCTCACAGCAGATACAAAGTTAAAAGATTTTGAATAGACCTTTAAAATGTTAAAATAAGTTTCAGCTATTCATTCAAACGCACAAAATATTTT
This sequence comes from Scomber scombrus, assembly GCF_963691925.1. Taxonomy (NCBI): domain Eukaryota; kingdom Metazoa; phylum Chordata; class Actinopteri; order Scombriformes; family Scombridae; genus Scomber; species Scomber scombrus. The sequence continues at coordinate 13,903,269 of NC_084972.1, forward strand.
TCTTATCACTTGGGCATTCTCTACACACCTACACACATTGTCCCCTCGCCACTATTCAATACAAATACATCCAATGCCTGCACGTTGTTCTCTTGGGAATACTGCTGGGACGGTGGTGGGCGTGGGGATTTCTCCGGTGACAAACACAAAGTTCCAGGAGCTGAAAGGGAGCCACAACACTCAAGTGTGTGTGCGATAAGAAGAGTCTGTATGAGGACATGGCTGCAACACTGCTGACTGTGATGCTCGTGATCACCCATATCTGTGAGGGAGGTGAGTCTGCCTTTCTTAGAAATAACAACGATATTTCCTGACAAATGCAACCTTTTAGCTGTTATCTGGCAAATGAATGTGTCTATGTCACCTGTTTATGCAACACAGCACTACTAAGAAAGTCAACAGCATCTGACTTCCTCCAAAAGATAAGAGCAAAACGTACATCAGAGTGTTTCCCTGGAGGATGCAGCACAGAGGACAGCGAGGCTAGGGAGCTGATGGAGGTGGATGTAAGTTCTTATTACTTGTGCTTTTCTCATAATCTGTGCTAATAAAGGATTATTTATTGTAACAATGCAGAACTACTTATTTTATATATAGATATTGTTTTATATGTATTACTCCCTAAATCAAACCTTGGAGCAAACCAAGATATATTGAGATCCAAAACCTGAAACTGCTGCATTGATGATAGTTAAAGTGATTATTTATTATTTAGGTAGCCATAGTGAAAGGCAACAAAGACTCTTATCTTAACACATAATTCCTCTCTGCAGGTTCTCATTTTTCCAAAAAGTGTACTGTAAGTGTCTGTAACAAACTCAACATGAGATGTTATTATAAAAGACTCAGCTTGGTCCCCACACAGGGGCAAATCTGTCCACATGAAACTAAACATCATGAAAAAAGACCATGTCCAGTGTATTAATTGTTGAGAGGCCCTCCTCTGTTCAACAGGGATTAAGTGTAACTCAATCAAGCAAATCACTGAAGCACTTACCATTACTGTGTTCTTACATACCAGGCTTGCAACCTGAAGACAGAGTGAAGCCATTAACATTGACTTTGTTACTTAGTGCACCTGCTGCTAATATCAGATGACCAGCATGAAAGCCAGCAGAGAGGTGGAATGTGATCAACACGGATTTCTGTCACACTGTAGCACATTTAGGTACATAGGTTTAGGTACATGTTGTGTTGCATAAAGCCATGCTGTAAACTCTTTGTTTCAGCGGAGACCTCTGCCACAAAGAATAACTTGTGGGTATACTATTGGAAAAAAGAGCCTGTTATTGTACTGAGTATGGTATGTAATGAAAAAATACAAAACCTCATTCACAGGAGGAGAGTTCCAGCCTGCTGTATAATGTAGGTCCTCCCCAGACTGGAATAATCTATGTAAGTGGTTACAGTTTTGTATTTATAATACTTTATAATGTTGTTTTGAATGAATACGAGTTTTACACATTCTGTTTTTTCCACATTTTTGTAGCAGGGTCCTGGAAGAGAAGCTGTGGTGGATGAAGGATCTGGGATGTAGCCAAGCAGACCACATGACATGATGTTGTTGTTGGTGGTTTAAGGGAAGCTTGAGTTTCCGGCATCCTAAAGCAACCTTGTTTGACTGCATGGAAAACAAGAAAAATGACAACAACTACAGTGATATCTATGAAACTAAAACTGAACTAGGAATTTCAACAAAGGTTTTTCTAAATTAAGATGGTAATTGTTGATAGGGTGAATGATTTTTTTTAATGTTAAAATATTAAAAAGGCTGAAAATATCCAGAGTATTTAGTACTTCATAAGATAGTGAGTTAGTGATAGAAAAGCCTCCAGTGTGTTTGAAACAGAAGTGAGAATATCTTGTGAATACTGTTTCAATATTTAACCTAATCTAAATATATATGATCTTATTTTCATGAGTTTAAAAAGTAAATAGATATTATGTTAATTTGTAGTATATTACAGCTAATATTATAAGAAATGTTTGGCCTACCATGAAGTTTATGTTCACATGTTAAGTGCAAATTAATCTATTTTAACAGCAAGGTTTGTATGAGCATTCTAATAAATATATTTATACATATATTTTGTCTCATTTTATAGTAAATGACAGATACAAATTAAAGGAAAACTGTTATACCCTGTAATAAAAAATGTCTTGGTAAGATGTTGGACAACCATGAGCCACCAACACTGGTATGGATTCTCTGGAGAAGTCCATAGAGGAACAAACACCCTTCTTCCAAAAGATATTCCTTCACTTGGTGTTGTGATGATGATAGTGAGAGTGCTGTCCAACACATCTGTCCAGAGATTTTGCCTTAGGTTGAGATCTGGTAACTGTGAAGCCTACAGTATGATTCATATTATTTTCATACTCAAAACATCAGTGAGACCCTCATACCACCTCATTTGTTGAGGGTTGTGTTTATTTGTCAGTAACTGGGATATAATGTAGCTCTTGGGAGTTAAACATTGTTTCTAAAGACTGTCAACAAGACTTTATGTTGTAATTTGTTGTACTATTTGGACCTGGGTGTCTTGTTTGCTGGTCTGTTCTTGTTGTGTTGTACTGATATTGGTAAATGTGTCCATTTAAGGGTTAAAACAATCCAGGGGATTCGCACTAGCTCGGTATTAGCTTACTTATTCATCACTTGGTAGGAAACAACTTACTTACACAGGAAACATAGTACAGATCATGTCTTGACCTGTAGGCTGTAGGTTTAATTTCATATTTGTGAACGCTGAATACTCTTTGAAACAAAGAAAATTATTGTTAAAGTGTACGTACACACACACACACAAACACACACACACACACACACACACACACACACACACACACACACACACACACACACACACATATTTTAAAGAACTGAATCTATAAATACTTTTTGTCCTTCAAACAAATTCAAATTCCATATAACAACACGGTATATGAACACTGCCAGTCATATTTAATCGTTTAATGCTGTGAAATAAATGTGGGTTGAAAGTATATGCTACAATGTAAAGTTTTCTATCTCATGTCACATGCTGATCACGGGCTTTGATGGTCCGCTTTTCCTCGCATATCTAACTGTACAGGACAGAAGACCAGTGAAATGAATGAAGGGTGACAATACAAAGACTTGATGCGTTACTCGTCTATTTTCATTGCTATCGTAAAATCTTTCTCTATTTTAAAGTATGAACTCTTTCTTTAATGTTATAATATGATGCTATGCGTTAATAATTGTAGCTATTTACAGACGGGCGGAAAGATACTGCCTCTTTAATGCTGCCTTCAAATACTTACCGTGAACTCTACCTTTTAAAGACTTATATACTCTAATAAAACAATGCACCAGATAATATGGGTCAGTTTATTATATTTTATTTGGGAACTTAAAATGCCCACTTTCGGAGTATATTTTAAAAAAAAAAATTGCAAATTACTGTATTTAAGTTTACTTATTTGTATCACACATTTCATACAGTATTTGTGACTCAGGGCGCTATACAAGAATATATATAAGATATTTTTAAAAGATTACATTTAATACGCGTTAATAGATTTTTAAAAAAAAAAGAACGTTAAGATTCTTTACAAATAATTAAAAAACATTTTTAAAAATATATATGTACCTAGTATCTATGATATATGTTGCCGATAACTCACTTTTCCTTTTTCCCATAGCGACGTGAAGGCAGCATAACAACCGACAGCAGTAACTGTTACGGCTTGACACATTAGCATTAGCTTACATACAAGAAACAGCGGCGGTGTCGATTGAGGAGCTTTCATCTCACAATGTAAGTCTACAATGTTAATACCAACGTTTTATTTTATTTTAAAAGACAAAAGTTGCTCGGTCAGTGTTGTTTGATGCATGCGACCTTCCGGGTAGTTTGGTGAAATTGGATCACAGCAACGCCCAAAACTTTGCTGCTATTAGCATGCAACAAGTGCTCGAGCTAGCTGCAACGTAGCAGCGTTAAATTAGAGTTGGCTAACTTCCTCTAAAACAAACTTTTACTGTGCTTTATTGCCAGTTAAGTAGATAATTGCAGTAAAGAAAACACACATGGAAGGCTTGTCCAATGAACTGTGTTGAGAAGCTAACTTCACTTTGTGTTAGTTGACCTAGGCTCTAACTACGTGTTTAGCCTCACTCATCAATACAAGCTGACCGTATGGCGTCGTTTAATTAGCTTTGGTTGTACATAGTGCAACCTGTTAACTGTAAATCACTACAATCTAATTATTCAAACTAATTACAAGTAATGGTAACATGTCAACTTGAAACAGGAAATGTTTGGAGGGCCCATATAGCCGTCGTAGTTTTTAAAAAAACTAAATAAGTAGGTAGGAAAGTGGTGCGAGTTGGACTAGATGATATTTTACTTTCATTAGTCATCGCCGAGCTTTAGTCACGTTGCAATAGAAACACATAAGCTTATTTCTAATTTCTTGTAACACTCCCCTTGTTTATCCACTCCTAGTTACCTTCCCCATTAATTAATCTTTTCCCACACCCTACACAGGAAGTCAAAGTGCTCAGCTGCAAACAAAGAACTGCAGAGAGACCTGTAAAACGTCCATAATTGTATAGGAATGATTTGGGCAATATTAATCTTTGCAGACGATAGTTCCAGTCAGAGCTGTAATAATACGTGGATTAATCAAATGCCAACTATTAAATTAATTGCTCAATAAAAAAAGCCCAAATTGTTGACTGCTGGTCAGGACAAAACAAGACATCTGAGGACGTCAACTTGAGCTTTGGGAAAGAGTGATCGCCCTTTTGTACCATTTTCTGGACCAAACAACTAATCTATTAATTGAGAAAACAATCAATGGACTAATCGATAGTTGCAGCCCTAGTTCCATGTAGAAAACATGCATGAAGTCTTGTAACCAGTCTGTAAGTTATAACTCATAGGGAGGTATTCAGAGCTGAGCTATTAACTTCTAGGCTCAGTCAGTGTGAAATACAGTACAGTCACAGCACACGATACACAACACATGATCTCAACCAGCCAATATTGCATGGTTGACAAGACTTTCTTCACTTCTGCAATGCCATAGAAGAACTACGGGTTGAGAAAAATTAATATATATAAGCTTTTTTCTTCTCCTTCTTCTTTGGGATTGATTGATAAATAAGTGGTAATTTGTACAGTAGAAGAACGCGTAGACTGTGTTGTCACAGTTAAGTTGATGCAGCATGAAGAATGGATAAATGACATGAGGCCACCATAACGCCGTCACAGACCTATGCATTACGGACTTTCATGAACAAATAATATCAAACATATGAATAAAATTAACTCCTAAAATGCAGTTTGTTGTGAAATTGCTGTGACTTTAACCTGTTTTACATCTGTTTACACATCTTACAATGATGGGGTTTTAAGAGATGTTAGACTTAACTAAAAAGTGAAACCCTGACATAGTCATGGTGAGATACATATTAAGTGAAAATGAACCTTATCAAAATTAACCATTTTTGTGTTTCCTGAAAATCAAGTCAATTTATTTTAAATGGAGAAATTCAAAAGAGGTCTTAATCTAAATGTAGTAACTTTGCAGTTGCATCAACTAACAAGCATCACTGTGACTGAAGTGGCTTTACACAGTGGACATTTCAACATGTAAATGCAGGAAAAAGTGTAATTCTTTACAAAACTGATGATTGCAGTCCATTTAAGGCAGTTTTAGGGCCCTGCCGTTGTGTAAACTGGCTCACTTCACACAGCGTACAAATATAATGGAGTCTTTATATTATTAATGCATTATTAAATATATCTACACATTTTCTGTTGTGACCTAAGTCCGAATCCTTTTAAATCCTTTGAGTCTTATTAGTTTTCAACATTTGCCAACAGCTTAAGACTAAAATAACTTAGAGCTGTTGAATCGCCTTGTGTTTGCTGAGTATGCAGCGCTATTAAGATGATCAGATTAAATTGGTGATGTGATACGACTCAAAGTTCAATTGGGAGATCTGTAAAGTGCTGCAAGGTGATAATAGTTGGATCATTTCTCTAGGGAAGAATTGCCACTCTGCCTCTCCCCGTTGAACTACAAAAACACACCGCCTGCTCTCAGTGGTGTTATGTAGCGATGTGGCTTTTCACTCACAATCAATCTGTGGCTGAATACAGACACATCAACCAGAGAACAGAAACACTGCTTTATTTTAGTCGTTACAGGATGAATTTTAATTGGCTACCGCTGATGTAATCTGCTGCCAGTGATGTCCATCATTTAACAAGTGAGAGTGACGGTCACTGTTAATTGGTTACACCTTTCTGCTTCAACATGTCTCCACAGCATCATTATTAAAAACAAATGATGGTGAACTCATCCCGGTTTAGTCTTTTTTGTTCAACCACAGAAACGATCAATTCAAAGCAAACCTTGTTTTTCAAAGCTAAAAATAAGGCCTTTTATTATAATGGTCATGGCAATAAAAATGGCCATTATTTAGCTGTAACCACTATGTTGTTGTCCAGTAATGTGAAACATCTGTGAAGTCCAACAGATACACGCAGCATGATGATATCCAACATACTGACAATGTCTCAAAAGATAAAATTCTTCACTTCAGCCAACTGAGCTGATGTTAGATTGACAGAGCGATGGTACGGTCTGTCGTTTCTCATCATTTTAAATCTCTGAGACTTTAAAGCGCTCTGAAAGGCTGAAAACAGTCATTAGACATGCTGACGGTAACAGAGAGATTCACACTGCTGTGACCTGCTGATGTCAGCCGTCTTTGCTCCACAGATACAGCAGGAAGCTAGCTGCTAACGGCCTCCTTGAGATGATCTAATGCTGTCAGTGAAGTAATTTACCTAGAATAAGACTCTCTGTAACTCAGTCTTATGGCGCTTTTCCACTACACAGTTCCAGCACGACTCACCTCGCCTCGGTTTTTTTTGCGTTTCCACCACGGAAAGTACCTGGTACCTGGTACTTTTTTAGTACCTGCTCTGGTGAGGTTCCAAGCGAGCCAAGCCGATACTAAATGTGACATCACCAGACTACCGGCCACTGATTGGTCAGAAGAGTTGTCACTGGAAGAGTCATGAGCCGTTCCACACAAGAATCAAACCCGGCATTTTGAAATACCGGCAACAGCGTTACAGCCATACGGCTCAATTTTCTTGCTTAATGTGTGACAAAAAGCCACATACAGCAGCAAGTACACTACTGTCTGTGTGCAGCCGGAGAAACAAAGCTATGAGCTGAAAGCAGCAGATCGAATGCAAATTTATGTGTAATCTCTCACATTATGGAGTAGGGATGTCCCGATCCAGCTTTTTGCACTTCCGATCCGATACCGATATTGTAGCTTTTAGCATAGGCCGATACCGATACCGGCCGATCCAAGCATGTATTAAAGATTAAAGATATTTACTTATTTTGTTGTTATACTCATGTTGAAAAGAGTTTTACTCGTAAGAACAACTAGCCAACTTAATTAGGTTAGTTTGAATAATCCACAATGGTTGGTAATGAGAAGCTGACCTGTTTATTCTTAACAGGGTTAAATAAACACAAAATAGACAAAATAATAAATAGTCAATTAACCACACAAACTGAATTGGCATCAGTGCTCTGCTCTTGAACAACAAGAGTGTAAACCAAGGCTTAAAAAGCCATCAGTGCAAACAATATTGCAAACTGTATTAAAAAAGCAAAACACACAAAAAAGCTGAGTAGAAAATAAATAGTGGGATGCTGGACAGGTCGCTAGGTGTGCTGAAAAACGCGGACCGGATTTGGGGGGGAAAGCTGAAAAAAAACTGGAATGGATTACCTACAGCGGTGCGCTGGAAAACACGGACCGGAGTTTTGAAAACAAACTGGATCGGGAGCCGGATCGGGATTTTCCCGTGCAGGCCGATCCGATATTGATATGCATTTTTTGCTAATATCGGCGGCCGATCCGATCCAAATATCGGATCGGGACATCCCTATTATGGAGTCATTTGATCATATGTTAATAACTCATTGTTTCATATAATCAAAGCACCTGAATCTGAGCCCAGCCTTTAAAATCTAGCAGCAGAGCGCACCCACACCTCTGGACCTGCTGCTCTGGTCCAACCTGTGTCACTAAATGTCAAGAGCGTGACAAGCAGCAGCAGATCCAGAAAGGTCTTCATCTACAGTCTGGTGTCTGTGCCATCTGCAGGAAATGTGTGATTGTTTCATCTTTTTTTTTTAACATGTTGGTTCATGTGGTTTTAAGGCTTTTTAGCTCTCAGCTCCACCTGAATGCTAACATAAAAACATTCACTCTAACAACCAGTGAATGTTTTATACCTCAAAACCAAAATGTGGATGAAACTTGCAGCTGTTGTACTTGTCACCCACCTAGTCACCATTGTTTAGTTTTAGTGTTTGACTTCCTTTTGGGAGGATTTACGTAATGGATTGTTTTTGTTCAGGAAATGAAGTGGGGTTAGCCTTAGTAGCATCCATCAGTGCAGTTTCCACTGTGATGTGTTTAAACCTGGACTATTAGATGTAAATAAGTGTGTGGTATCTAAACTGTAGATATAAACATAGATGTACTTTAAAAGGGGATGTCAGCTTCAGGTGCATTTAAAATGCTGACAGATGTTTATACACTCGGGCTTGAGTCTCTCCGACACTCTGCCCAACAAACACAGAATTTTTTAAAACAATATTGATATTTGGAAGTTTAAAAAAAAAACCTAAATCGATAAATCAGCCGACAAATTTCTAATAACATTAACAATCAATGTTGATATGGATCCAGAACATTTTTCTTTTCCTAAATTGTGATCCATACTGAGCGGGATAGTTATAAAATCAGCTTGACTTTGCTCTCTGGTGACAAACTATGAAACTGTGACACTGTTTCTAAATAATCTCATCCCTAGTTCATCATTTCTGTGCTGCAGGTTTTTGTTGTTGTTGCACACTGACCTCTTTTACTTAGTCACACACCTGCAAAATCCTCACAGTTTGTTGTAAGCCCATCCTCCACCGTTGTTGTTGTGCATGATGAATGAGGTCACTGCAGTGTAATGCTGCCCCACGTCAGAGGGTGGCAGCAGATAACCATGTAAACTGGGCTGCTGGGGCAACTGATGCATATCAAACATAAGTATCCTTAATAAATAATATATATATATATATATATATTTATATATATATATATATATATATATATATATATATAAATATATATATATAAATATATATATATATATATATATACACAGATATGTAATCTTAGTGCTTGTGTCCTTGTTTTGAATGGTCACCTTAGGTTGTAAAAGAACAAACTGAAGAGTTAGAGCATGACGTTAAGTATAAACTGCACAGCTGTTCATTTCTCCTTATGTGTTTTTAACCCAGCCCTCTGTTGTCGGCTAGTTGACCGTCATCAAGCTTTGAAAGGAAGCATTAATCCTGCAGTGAGTCCTGGAGCAGCCACGTTCAGTGTGTTGTCGTGTTGCAATCGATCGTCTATTGTCATATTTGTCATGTAAAGCTAAACAGAATTCACTTTCCATGCAAAAACAAAAGATAACAGGAAATATTTTAAAAATGTAAAAATCAAACAAACTATTACTTAGATGGGTTGCAGGGGAAAGAGTTAATCACTTTAGTTGTACCGCAGTGGAACCCTGCTCACAACTGTGTGACACTGATTTTCAGGTCTAAGTGTATAAGGTAGTTAAACCAGCTCCACCTCCAGCAGCTACAGCAGTAACATGCCACTCACACACTGATGCTTCAGTATCATGGAGGAATTGGGCCTTGGACATTAGGATTCATTTAGTGACAAATGACAAAAACAGGAAAAAAACAACTACTGACGATTCAGACTGAAGACACTGCTGTCTGCTTTAGAGCGACTGCTTGGCATTTTATAGGATTCAGTTCTGCAGGTTGAAGATAAGACCGTTGTTTCAGTTTCAGTTTTACGACTCCTTTAAATTAATTTTATGATGTCACCGGTGTGTATTCGTCGCTTCATTTGTTTGATTTTGATCGCAGCAGCTTTGACTGTGATTTGACACTTTGGACATTTGGACAGCTGTGAGATGGACCAGAGGCTGTAGTGTGATGACAATATCACACTACAGCCTCTGTGTTATTTTGTGATTGTGGTCGTTTGATGGTTTTGTCTTATTGAGCGTCACAAACAGTTTGTATAATGGTAGCATGTGTCTCAACATTATTGATGGTGACTGAGATGCATAATAATAATGTTACAGACACTCATGTCTGCTCTAAACTCTCATTATTTCACCAGGTCAGCCACCGGTCCAGAAGGTTCGGGCGCAGCGTCAAGCAACAGGCGCTTGCAGCATACGCAGGCTCAGGTGGATGAGGTATGATGCTTTTAATGCTTATTACTGATCTACGAGCTCCAGTTAAAGCCTGAAACGTACCTTTTTCTACATTTGTAATAATCAAAATCAATGTCTACATGACCATTAAGAATACACAGATTTTGAAAGCATTTTAAATCATTTTAAAGTAAGCTCCTTCCTAATAAACCATTAAATTTGGCCCCATGTCAAAGTGGATTACTGTGTCATTTTAATCAAGGGGTGTCTAAAACATCTCTCTAGTCTACCTATCCTCATGTACATAATTTGCCTCACCTAACCCTTATTATTGAACCCCACTCGCTCACTGTCCTCAGTCACACTGTGTGACTCCCTCGTTCCTTGATGTGTGTCTCGAGACTTGCGTAACCTTTGGCAGCGCTGGCATGAATCACCACGATGTGGAAACGCTTTACCTCCACATGTCAGTGCCCATGCCAGAGAACATTCGGTCAAAGCCGTTTCGTCTCCAGATTTTAAAAATGATATTCACCACCCTGTCAACGGGGCCACGAGGAAGAAATGGCTGCCAAATCTCACTCCTCCCGTGGTCTCACCCTTAATCCTCCTTTGCCGTACTTCCTCTCTTTCTCAGTTGTGGCCCTCTCGAGATTGGCCCCGCCTACACAGAACTTTAACCGTAGCGTGTCACACAAAGCCTCCGATTGGCTGCCTGAAGTTTATGTAATACCTGTCTCCATGGTTATGTAAGACATGCATGGGCCTACACACTCCTCTCCACCCTGCTGCTCTGTCTGAGAGGCGGGGCAGTAGAGGGGTTTTTGGATCAGTGGAACATATGGGTTATGTGTATCCTCTGATACTATGTACGCACACACATGTCTGACTGGAGGTGAACTCTATTATTTAGCTCACGTGTTTACTGTATAGAGTATATATTCTTTAACTTTTATGTTTGCTCCTCCCTGACTGATGGCTCTGTTAGGTAAATACTGGTGATTTAGACCTTAAAACACTGACATCAGTATGCTATAGTATATATTTTGTACTGTTCTGTATTATTTATGAAAGATATGGTTATGTAATCTCTGACTCAGAAAATGTATCTTTGTAGCAGCATTGTATTGATCATGAATGAGTTTTGCTCTACTTTCAGATATAGTACTTGAAGGGACATGTGATTAAAAAGTGATGACGTCTGTCTGTGTGTGAGTAGGTGGTGGATATAATGCGTGTCAATGTGGACAAAGTGCTGGAACGAGACCAGAAGCTGTCTGAACTGGATGACAGAGCAGACGCACTGCAGGCTGGAGCCTCCCAGTTCGAGACCAGTGCTGCTAAACTGAAAAGAAAGTACTGGTGGAAGAACTGCAAGGTGCCTAAACACAGTTTGGTTCAAAAAAACACTCCCCCCTCCCCACTTAAAATGAAAATATGTAACAGCTCTAACTGATTTTAAGTGACCTTTATTCAAACTAGCTCTAACCAGCCTGAGTTAGATTGTTTGATTATAATTCAGTTCAGTGTACATTTATCACTAACCCTAACCCTATTGATAAACAAAAAGCAACAGACATTTTGGCTCCAGTAACGATGGTTGCACTGACTGTGCGATACCTTTTGTCCTTTGCAGATGTGGGCCATTCTGATAGCTGTCATAGTGATCATCATCATCATCATTATTAGTGAGTATCAAGCCTGTGGTTAGTGAAGCTCGTGATGTGAGCTTTGCTTTTTGTAAAATTTTGTATGAATTTTGTGTTGCTTCAGGTAATTTTAAGGATTTTTTAGGTTTTTAGTGAGTTACTGCTCAAAATTAATGTGAAGTGTAATTACTTCCAGTTTGATATAGATTGTTGTTGATGATATCTCTACACAGTACCAGTCTAAAGTTTGGACACACTTTCTCATTAAAGGATGTGGAAAAATGTGTCCAAACTGTTGACTGGTACTGTCTGTTGATTCATCATATATTGAGCTTAGAGGTACTTTTGTGATTTTCATTTCTGTACTTTACCTGGTAAAACAATATGTTTATTTAAGTCTGTTGTTTAAAGGTATTCATAAAGTTTTTACCAACTTTATTCCCAGTTTGGAGTTACTCTTAAAACAGCAACAAGAAGAGGAGGAGTGGAGGAAACAATGAAGAAGAGGAGTGTAGCAATGTGCATAATTAATGTCTCAGAGGAAGAGGTCACATGATTGCTGGCTACTGAGCTCCACAACATTTTTCCCCTCCTGTGGGGGGTTTCTTCATTCCTTGTCCTGGATTGCCCTATGTGTGTGTGTGTGTGTGTGAGTGCATGTGCGTGTTTGCTTGCACATGTACATGATTTGCCATAATACCATAGTTTTACCCAGCATTACTACACCATACCACGCATTGACCTTGTATTGGAGTGCCATGCCACATACCAAAGAAACCGGACACGTACATATAGAAACAGGTTGTTAATTAAACTCACACTCGACTAAATCAGCCTCTCAGGATGGTGTCAAGGGGGAAATAAGCAGCCAAGGCTCCAGCCAATCCAAAATTAAAAATAATGAATGATGGATTGTATGACAAAGCATACACACATTGTCCGACCTCAGGACTAGAAGTGAAGAATATTGTTGTAAACTCTCCTCAACTTATACTTTCTTTTTTTATGTTTTATTAATAGCCATTGAATTCTGTGTGCCAAGCTAAGAGACGACGTGCCTTTGAAAATCTTCAGCTTTTGGGTTTTCTTGTAACAGTAATCCTGCATATTATCGAAGAGATACTCCTTTCCAACACACATTTTTTCCACAACATTTTTACTCTTCAGAGTGTAACACCAATGTTTTGGATTTTGCTCTTCATTTAAAAAAAATTGCTCATCTGTTATTTTTCAAATGGTTACAGTTGACAAGGGGATGTTGGGACCCGATGCCTTATTTTATTTATGCACACGCTTGATTGCTGATAGACAGCTCTGTTTAACACATTCGATTTTTGTTTAATAAAGAGGAATTTCATTGGTCACCTGACAACAAAGAGGCTTACCAGGAACACACTGTTGCGCTAGATGATATTTTCATGTCCATCTTACTCTCAGGTAGGATTTAGTATACAGTATAAGCTAGTAGGAGCTTATGTTTAAGTGCCTTTAGGCTAAGACCAACAATCTCACAGCATGTCAAACTGCCACCATATTTAAAAAACACAAAAAGTGATACACTGGGTCTACGAAGTGGTGAATTATCACCACTATCTAATCAGGTGCTCTCCAGGATGTGCCAGAAAGTTTGTCCTTGTGACATATTCAAGCACAAAAAAGAAAGGAAATATAGTTTTAGACAGATGCCTTAATGGGGTTCTCCATTGGAGAACTGCCAAAAATACAGCCACACCTTATTGGTCATATATACCAGCCAGTTTAAGAGTTGTGCCTTTTGAATGATCTGACTTTCCAAACAGATACTGAGTTGCTTGCTTTATTCAGCTGAATTCATTAAACTTTAATTAAGTCTTCTGAATAGTCACACTGATGTCCCATCTGATCAATACAAATGCTTATGTGTGCTATTTTAGTTTTATTATCCTTTAATAGTAGCTTGTTTTGTTTTGTTTTTTGCAAATTATTATATGTAGAACTAATCTTAGGGGGTGTTATGTTTTTTTTGTGATTGTGCTCATTGCCTCCCAGCATCATGGGTGTTGGGAGTGTGGAAAAAACTTTATTGGGCAATGACAGTATGAGATGTACTATGTCAACACTGAATGATTGCATACCCTGCTGTGTTTTTTGGGATTACTTTGTCCTTGTACATTAATGTCACTCTTTCTGGAATTTCTTATTTTCTTTGATTACTGCAAGCTAACAGTTATTTGTTATTTGGCCTTAATGCATGTATGATACTATCACTTGCTATGGTAATGAAATCAAACACTAACACAAATATGGACCCTTTATACATTTTTATGTTATATATATATATATGTAGTTAAAATGTAGCCATTTGGGAAATTGTCAAATGTTTTCAAAGGCCACCGAAAATTATTTTACAAGTCAGCCTTTTATCACAGATGTGTGGAGTTATCATCATCCTCTGCTGTCTACACCAGAAATGTGAGACTCTGTAACTTCCACACCTTCCTTATGTCTACCTACTGGAGGTGCTTTGGAAATAAGTGCAATTATTCTCTTTTCCCCAAATGCCTATTGCTTGAATAAAACAGACTGAATTTAAATCCCAGTGCCCAGAGTGAGTGTTTGTATCTGATCTCTAACAGAATAAATGTCAACTGAACAGAGTCTTTCAGTCGCACAGACAGTACTGGTCCTAATCATTCTTGAGTCTTGAGTCTGATAACGCCTAAACCAGGGAAATCATCTGGTGTTTCATCCACACTGCAGAGCTGGTCTCTGGCTACCAGCTCACTCACTGACACTTTTTAAGATTGTAACATTAGTAATTGCAAGTTGTTTTCACTGCATTTCAGTGCTTGGACAAAAGTGTCGTATAGTTAACTTTTACAAACACCACTTGTTTACCTCAGTAGCTTTATCCTGTGAACCCGAGACCTAGTTATTTACCAACCCCCAAGAGACCTAATCCTTACAAACTCTACAACAGTACTACTGAACAAAAAAAATCATTTTCTTAGCTATGATTATGTTGAGCTTTATGCTGAAGGCATTTGTAAAATTCCGAGTGCTAGATTGACCCTCAAGGATTTCCTGGGTCCAAAACCTTTGAATCTGCCCACTCAACTAAGTCGAGTTGATGATACCAGGCAAATTCTTTTTTTGAGGGGGGGGTGGGCATCTAGTGTAAAAATGAGTGTCGGGACCTTATTGACCTCCACTCCCTTTATTATCTACACTGTGCATTATGAATGTGTTAGTAACTTGTTTGTGGTTACTTGATTGAGCAGGTATTAATGTGAGAATATTTACAGTATGAGCACAAAATAAACTGAATTAATAAATATGATAATAATATAATATAATATATTTTTTATCAGTTAAACACCCCCTACACCCCAGCCCACCCAACCCAAAAAAGACTAGAGTTACTTTATGGCCCCTCCACAAGATGGAGTTTTCTCTATTATATAATAACCACGCAAAACAAACTAACATTACCACAGAGAACCTTGAGCCCTACAGTATTTGACCACTTTGCCCAGCTAGTACTTGAGCTTCTCGTACACTTTTCATTAGTCCATTTCTAATACATGATATAAAAACAGTTTTTTCTATAGAACATCATTTTAGTCCAAATTCAAGAAACACAAAACATAAAAAGTGTGCGGGTGCATGTGAACCTGTGTGCTGACTGGTGGTGTTGCACCTAATTCAGCAGCACTGTTAATTGAATGTCAAAAATTAAGAATAGGTAAAAATCAAAACATAATTCATGAACTGCATCAACTGGGTCATACAGCGGCTCCGTTCATTCATTCAGTAGTAGTGAGGACTATGCAACGCTTAGTGAGTCGCTGCATCAACAGGCTGCACAAGGATTGTTGTCTCTCTGTTATGTAACATGTATATCCACGTGAATAGCCTGTGCGCCGTTGACAGACCGCTGCCCTGGGCATGCCCACGTATATGCCTCTAACCAATCACACGACCGATGCAAATTTAGTCTGTCCAATCACAGCTCAGCAGGCGGGGCTCTACTGCACCGGCCTCACGTTGCACAAATGTGTCAAGCGCTCCGAAGTGGATGACAATTCAGCTACGTGACTAGGACATAATAAAAAAAATACATTTTAGTGCGGTCTGAGGAGCCGTTTAATGCTATTTAATTTGGTGATATTGAAGCTGAGACCTACGTGGAATCGAAAAGGTAAATATTTCATCAGCAGTTCGAGGTCTTGATGTGTCGTTTGTGATTTGGCAATGGAGCGAAGCTAGCTAACAGCCTCGCCCTCAGTAGCGACCACTTAGAGCAGTGCATGTAAACAAATGAAATGTATTGGCGGTATTGTGGTGTGAGTGGTTACTGTGTCTTTTTAGCCACATTTCACAACAATCAACTGTTTTCTGACTGTGAGCAGTTGTCAGTTGTGTGTATTACTGATAAGTTAGACGAATAACATGTCTGCCATAAGTCAGAGAGTCGTAGTGACGCTGGGCTGAGCGAGTTATTAAAACACTGCAAGTTAGCTGTTATTGATCTGACACGATATTCAGGCATACACCGCGCGCAACTATACTGTGATGTTAGGCAGTACACTATCCAACAAGCTATCAGCTAACATTATCTAGTAATAAAAGAGGAGTACGCCTGTAGATCTACTTGAGGAATTGCATCTGTGTCATAAATTGCCAATGGCTACACTCAGTATTTATATTGTAACATGTTACAAAATGGAATTTGCTGCTGGCCAATTGTGGTTGTGTATATAATAATCTCATCATTGAATAGTAAATGTAGGTTGTGCTTTAGGTTTCTTTGCGATAGTAGCAGTGTCGCTCCTCTTAAGTATAAATTGGTGGTTGGTCATTGAGGCTGTTGAGGTTACTAGGTTCATGTGGGGAGGGGGCGTTGAACTGTCAAATTAGTGTCAGGTTTGTTTTGAGTAGGAAGGGGTTGTGTGTGTGTTTTTTGAAACCTGAAAAGGTTTTCCTTTTCCAGTGGATGAAAGCAGGTGTAACAGGTCAGCTATCACTGTTGACTTGAATAACTTTATTGGTTAGGTTGTCTGTGTGTGTGTTTATGACATTGTAGTGATTAATTTAAGTTTTTTGAAGTGACCTATTTAAAGATGTCACAAACCTCTTGACACTACAACCGCGACCTCAACCCCATAAATATTTAACTTGTTGTCAGAGGTCAGTCAGTACAGTGCCACCTAAAACTTCTTATAATAGTTGACCTTATATAGACAGACATATAGATATGATTGATTGATCCCCTTATGGGAAACTACAATAGTCACCACAGGCCAACACATACAGCAAGGAAAACACCCTAACCTTATTGTGTAGATAGACCACATTACATGTTGCCAGTCTGTGAGTGTCATTATATAATATTGTGATTTCATAACCAAATGCTGTAGGCTTTGGGCTTTTACTTCAGCAAGTGCAGGAATTTTGTCCATATCTTATTGGTGTTGTGAATGTATGCAAGCATGGCTCGGTAGGCACCGCACAGTTCAAATCACAAGACTTGTGTCTGAGAGGCTCATTGAGATAACAAGATCAGTTCTTTACTGGCTCACTATTTAAGTTGTTGTTGTTGTATGAAAAGAAAAAGCATTAATTGAACAGACAGAGGACACTCAGTTAATTCATTTGATTGACTTGAGCACAGACATTGCATGGCTGTTCTTTGACTCCACACTCACTCAGGGCTTACTCAGTGTATTTGCCAGAAGTCAAAATAGGATATTTTTTTTTAGATACAGTTAAGAAATGTTTTCATTAGATTTTGAAAACATATTTTGTGTTGGCTTGACATTTGATAAGATTAACTGGCCTTAAATGCAGCAGTGGGTTTTGTGTATTCCCATTCATAGCTCACCACATGTCAAATAGAGCAGGGCGATAATGAAATATTATTGCGTATCAACTTTCAAAGGTGTTGTTTATTGATTTGTCAAATTATCACATCATTATTAGACACACTTTCTGTTGTCCAAAAGAATTAGGAAACTGTAATTAAAATTTTGTAAAAATTGTGGAAGTTATTGTTTTGCACTTATTAAGGGTTTGCCCTCTTGTAATACTATATATAATAATGGAACAGTTTATTGCTTTGAAATGCAGTGTGTTTAGTGAAGTTAGATGTTATATTATTATACAAGTGCCACACTGTAATGTTGATCAATAAATTAGAACATGTTTTTATTTATATCATTTTTGGCTATATTGCCCATTCCTAAACCCAAATAAACTCTACTCCATCACACCTGTCACCTCGGAAAAGTTCATCAAAATTGAAGTGCAGTCCTGCTCCGTCAGATTTTTTCCTTCTTATTATTGTTAAAAGTTCCTTTTAGCTATTTAATTTTGATTTTGCATATATAAACGGCTTCCATATGAAATTCAACAATTTAATTTGTAGAAAATAAGCAACTGTTGTGTCAGAAAACATTAATAATAGTAAGCTGTTCTTATTTGCATGTCTTTGTATGAAATGATCTATCAAACAGTGCGCCAATCACCAGTTTTGGTGCAGCACACAACCTTTCATTTTCATTTGGTTTGCAATGTGTTTTGAACAAGAATTCAAACTCTCCTCTGAGAAGGTGGGGAAGGGGAGTACAGAGTAGGCTCAGCACCTTGACCCATCGTCGCCTTATCAGGTTTGTTTTTGTCTTGTATCGTTACGGCAAGGCCAGCACATCACACCTCCACCACAGAGACCATGAGTTTGTGTCTGTGCATTTTGCTCACATAATACAGGTATAATTGAGCAAGCTGGTTATGTAATCCTGCAGTGTCGTCCCAATAAACGGCGCAGGATATTTTCACTGGCTTCTGTTTGTGCTGCTCAGCATGTCTCCCTCTGTCTTTCCCCTCTATCTCTGTTTCTCACCTGTCTTGTCTCACTGCTGCGTGTAAATGCCACGGTTTTTGTTCTAATAACTGATATTAAGATGGCCAAGCTGCAGCTGACTTGGAGGCAAGAGGAGGACAATCTCTTACAATAATAATTATTATGTGATTTGTTTTTATGAGCTGTACTTGGCAGCATTGATGGATGAAATGCGCCTAACATTTAAATTGTAGATGATGTGAGTGAATCAGAAAGCAATGAGTCAGTTTGATGATAGTCAGATAGTCCAGTGAATTATGTAACAAGCCAGACTGTGTTTGTTCACTTGCACTGCACAATCTATTTTATTTGTTGATATTTGGCATTAATATACCTACTATAGTGTCTTAAGAAGACACTCTTTTTTTTTTAAATGCCTCTTCAGCTTTTGCAGTTTTGGCATGTGTTATAGCTATTTGAAATTGGCTTTTATTTCTCCGGTCTTAATAGATCTTTTTCACAGCGTTTTGACTTTTCACAGCAGTAAAATTGTTCCTAAGTGATGCCAGTAAGTCTTCACGCATTATACAGATGGGGCTATTTGAGGACATTGAAACTGGTTCACCCCAATTGAATGTTATAATCACTAAAGTAATTTGAGTTATCAGTTATACCTGTGCTCTTCCTGTTAAAATGTCTACTGCGAGAACAGTATACATAAAGTCTGTCAAACCTTATTCCATACTTGTAATTGGTGTTAAGAAAACCCCCAAAAGACCTTACCAAAAAAAAAAATTATTAGAACATTTTTCGAGAGACATTTGTTTTGCCTCTTTGTAAAGATAAAGTGTCAGTAGCATTCATAAGTCACAGTTTGTTTGAAGTCTGCAAGAACGGTATACTATAAATTTAGTGCGTAATGTATACAGTTTGTGAGTAGTATGCAATTGTGAGACGGCACATGTGTCCGTCACATCATAAAACACAGGAAACCAAATTTAGAAGTTCACATTCATTGATGTTGGAGTTAAGCAAGCTGCTGCTTTATCCCAACAATTTAGAGTCCTAAGAATGTTAAACCTCTGTTAAGCCCATGTGCAACACTAAACCTTATCATGATGATTAAGATATATTGTATTAATCATATTTTGCAGTCTCATAACACCAACAAGCATGATGTGTCTGAGGACTGGGAATCTTTGGGAATTTCACCATTTGAGTTGATTCCAATTCCTGAAATTCTCGATTAAAAACTGATTCTCAAATGAGTGAATAGAAAAGGGGGCAGTACTTTCAGTCTCTTATTATGGTATACTGTGTGCCACACCATCACTGGTGTCTGCATACCACTGAAATACAATATGACACATAACTGGTAAGATAAATGGTCCGCAACTGCATTCATTAATTAGATAATTCATTTGAAAGCATCTTGTAGTCCCCTGCCTGTATGAGAATACCAATATGACAGGAGGCAGAGTGCTCCTCTGTGTTATTAACAGCTGCTGCTCTCCAGCAGTGGAGAGCAGCAGCTTCTCCTCTGCACCGTTACCTCCGGGAACGACATTGGTGTCCAAGACGCAGAGCGAACGCTGGGGTTAGGGTTAGGGTTAGGGGTTATTTTCTTCACCTCAGAGTTGTGTAAGTATAAGTACTGCAGTGTGTGTTGGTCAGCCGGTCTAACGTTATTTAGTCCGGGTAATTATTTAGTCATTAAATCAAAAAATACTTGCAAGTGCTGCCTTTTATGAATATGGACAACAAAATAACACCTTTTTCGTTTCGTCAACATCACAATATTAATTATCATTAAGGAAATCAATTTTTGACATTTGTTAATTGATGCAGAATCATCTATGTCCCCATAACAGTGCATCTAGGAATCAGTCTTTTTCCTCTACCTCTAATGTGTCTGCAGGGGCTTGATTAGCTCCCTAACTGTGAACCACCACCATCCCATTTCAAACTGGGCAGTGCTAAAACAACATGATCTGTGTCATTACACATATTCACAGGCATAGGGCTCCCACAGCTAAGAAATGATCTGGTTGATCATCAGCAACTGCTGGTTCTTCCCTGCTCTTAATCCAGTTAGTTCTGACACCGTTTTTTATGATCTCTTCTTGTTTTCTTGTATTTTACAGTGCTGAAGGGAGACCCTAACATCCAACATTCAGCACTGATTGAATGAGAACTCATTTATCGTCACCACATGGAACCCATTCCCCTTGCTGAGCATATGAAGATCCTTACTGACCACTGTAATTGGACAAATTACTATTGATGTGTGACCAAAGTGCGGAGATGCCAGGAGGAGACAGCGGTCCAGATGGGGAGGAGCCTGCGTTACTGTTGGCCACAGAGGGCCGAGGGGAAGAGAGGGTGCCCTCAGGGCAGCTGGAAGGAGGGGCACAGTCTGAGCACCTCAGGGGAGAGGAGAGCGGAGGTTCAGGTGGAGAGGTGGGGCAGGAAGACGAGGAGATGACAAGCGGATCGCATGACCTCTCCTCCTCAGCCAATCACAGCCCTGGCAGCGCCATAGGATCCACCTCAGTCTCCACCAAGAGGTATTTACCTTTTCATACTCTTGATTCCACATGGCCTGACTTCTTGACCTATGTTGATGTTCAATCACAGCATACCATAGCACTTACTTTGAGGGTTATGACATCATACTCTAATTGTGCTAAATGCTGAGGTTTCAGTAAATCTATGATATTGCTAAAAATTGGTCCAAAGAGCGAGACACATGAGCAATCAGACAAGTTTAAAACGTTTTCAGTTTAGTCAGATTAGCTATCACGTAATCTGGAGGTGAAACTGAAAGTGAATGAAGCTGTAATGTTGTAATGTTGAAATTCCACATAGCTCAAGGCACATATGGTAAGTCAAAGTACAACTTCATCATAACTATTGGAACTGATGCCTGTGATGCATTGAGGTTATTGTGGGGCAATTTCAAAATCCAAGACTTAAACATTGCAACATTGCTAATAATTTGGATTCTTTTCAGCAGCCAATGATCTGCAGGAATATAAAGTATACAGCATTTGTGCTATATATGACAAACAAAAAAAACAGTCAAAACCACTGACATACTCTCAGGTTTTAACATGCACCAAATCTACTGCATTGTCCTGTAGATTAGATTAGATAATGTAATTTTTATTTTATCTCTAATTGTGTGTTTAGCAGCGAGCATGTAGGTGGTGGAAAGGAACAGACTCACAGAGAGTTGATGACCACAGTGGCTGAGATGAAGAAGAGGCTTCCATCAGATAAACGCAGCCGCAGCAAAGCTAGCACTGTGGAGGCCTTACATTACGCACTTAACTGCGTCAAGCAAGTACAAGGTAACCTGGCTTAACACACAGGCTGATGAACACGTTTTTCTAATTGAAACTATTTTTTTTCTTTAACATTAAGAATAGCGTCAGCGGTAGCAGCTTTTTTTTACTAAACTATCCTGATCATCCGGTGTCGTTTCAAAGCAGCACTTGTGTTTGTGTTGTCCTCTGTAGCCAATAGTGAGTACTACAAACTGCTGATGAAAAACGGCCAGGACGAGAGGAGAGACACCACTGTTTGCACCCTGGAAGAGTTGGAGAGAGTCACCTCTGAACACACCCTTAAAAACACGGTATACATCACACACTTAAACAACACTACGCACAAGTTATGACAAGACGTAACTTAGATATAGAGGGTTATTAGTGAACTTTTCTTATATAATATTTTGCTGCTGATTTGAGGCTCCTATAACAGTTAGTAGACAGTCTCAAAGCATTTAAACAAACACACTTGCATACATGCATGCACATGTACATTAACTTTATTTGGCGGGTGTGTGAGTGTACGTGTGTTTACTGCCTTTGTGTGTGTCTGTGACTTGGCTTGCTTGTGTGCGTGTGTCTTTCCGTCTCCCTGTATCTGTGTGTAGGACTCCTTCATGGTGGTTTTCGCACTGTCGAGCGGGCGTGTGCTGTACGCGTCAGAGCAGGCTCCCAGCATCATGTGCTGCAAGAGGAAGTTCCTGGAGTCGGCCAAGTTTGTGGAGCTGCTCTTTCACCAAGATGTAAATGTCTTCTACTCACACACGGCGCAGCCACATCTGCCACCCTGGAGCAACTCGCACACAGGTGTGTTTGTACCGAATGTTCTGTTATTATTTTTTATTTTGTACGTTTAAGGCCAGGATGAACTTTAAAGTTCAGTTTGTTATGTAGGTTACAGTTGTTGTTTTTATTTCATTTTATTTTATTTCATGTTGGGTTATTATAGATTTTTATTTAGTTTTTCTCTTTATTACAATTTTAGGTTTGTGTTTGTTCTTTATGTAATACCACAAATACTAACAAATAACCGACACAGAACAAGCAAATACTATAAGGCTGACTATAAACATTTAACCTTTTTTTTTTTTTTACTTCATCTTGCTCTACAAAATGAAGTTCTTTTATTTTTCAGTGTCTAGACACTGCTTGTCAAATTTTCCACAATTTTCCACTTTTTATTGAAATTACATAGTTTAATATCTCAATGTAAAAACACATTTCAAAACTATAAGATTAAAAAAAAACGGAAAAATAAACGAAATCATGCATCTATTTGTTAAACAAAATATAAACAACATTGTGAACTAATCGATTGAGCCACCTCCCGAATACTGTTGCTTTAGTTCTTCACTGTCCCCCTTTTTATCCAGTTCCTCCCAAGCCCATTGAACCAGCTCAATAACTGTACTGGCCATGATTTGAAGTCCATTGTGTTGTTCTTTCCCTCTGACATAGCCTGGAGGTATGTTGTGGGTCATTATCTTGAAGTAGGATGAACTCCTGACCAACTAGGCGTTGACCAGAGTGTGATGTATGGCTCTGCAAAATGCTGTGATAGCCCATTTAGTCACAAGGTGCCAAGTCTGGATCCAGAAAAAAATCCCCACACCATCACGTTCTCTCATCAATGCCTTAATACAAACAGAGGGTTTGTAAGTAATCAACAAAAGTTCAGTCACGTGTAGGAATTGATGCATCAACTTTCAAGGCTACAGAAAAGCTGTGAGTTTTTCAACCCATTACTTGATCCCAAAAAAAAATAAAGTTTACATTATTTTCAGTTTTTGGTAACCTATACTTTTTTTTACCTCTTATTTTGTACCATTAAAGATCAGTCACTAGACCTGAACTGCTTAAATTTCAATAAAAACTGGAAAAATGGGGTTTTTTTAAAACTTTTGATTGGTAATTTTTATTTGACTTTTATATGATTTTAGGGTTAGGGTTAGGGTTACTTTGAGGTTAAGTTTAGAGTTAGGATTAGGGTTAGGGTTAGTACAAGAGTGCACATCTTTGTGAATTATAATGGGCAGATAAATAACACTTCATTGTTCTTTGTCTCTGCAGCGGGCGTTTTGTTTGACTGTGCCCAGGTCAAGTCTTTCTTCTGCAGAATCAGGTCAGTAGTTGTTTGGTATCTTAATGCCATTAAGGCACAGTCCTCTACAAGGCCTCACATAAATCTGGGAAAATAAGATGCATACGGAAAAATATGAACTCCACAGATTCTTGAAGAAAATTAGAAATTACCCAGAATTACCACTTTTTACCAATAGGTGTCAGTTAAGCACATGAAAGCCACTTTTCAAATCAACATGCATCCCGACCACCATATGGGACTTAATGAGCCATACACTTAAAGATAGAACCAATTAGCTCAGATCCACATAGAGATTGAAGTAAGTTTGTAATATGGCCTATTTATACTCCATTGCTGTGGAAATTTAAATGTGAATGAATGTTTTTTAGGGGCGGGAAGGACCACGAGGGTGAGATGCGTTACAACCCGTTTCGGATCACACCGTACCTGCTGAAGGTGCAGGGAACAGGAAGCAGTGGAGACGAGGAGGAGCCGTGTTGCTTGGCGCTCGCTGAACGAATCATCTCTGGATATGAGGGTATAATTATAATTGTTATTATTATTTTTATTATGAGGACCACAAACTGTATACAGCCCAGTGAATAGTTAACAACAAACTGTATATTTACTCACATATTTGTATGTGTTTGCTTGTTTCTGATGGAAGATATGTATTTAATTTTATGCAATTTATTCATCAGCACATTAGAAAGATCTCTATTATTTATCATATTATTCACTTGTACAGCACCTCGGATCCCCATGGACAAGCGAATCTTCACCACCACACACTCACCTGGTTGTGTGTTCCTGGAAGTGGATGACAGGTCAATACACACTCTCAGATGTGCACAGAGTTCATGTTGAGCTATAAATTGGTGGTGTGTTGATTAAGCTAATTTGACAATTGATGACTACCCACAGGGCTGTGCCATTGCTTGGATACCTTCCTCAGGATCTGATTGGCACATCGTTGCTGACCCACATTCACCCAGAGGACCGCCCCCTCATTCTGTCTATGCACAGGAAAGGTAAGCACGAAAGGAGTTTTTTTTGTTTTTATGTTTTATGATGAGCAGGTTTTTCTAACCTTGCGTATAGATCCTGTTATCATATTGGTATATGAATGTGTCTTGATTTTTATACTGTGCACCAATAATCAATTCATTTATTTTTTTTAAATAATCAGTATATTAATTTGTTTTTTTCTCTCTTTGTCATACCATGTGTAGTGTTGAAGCATGCGGGCCAGCCTCCATTTGAGCATTCGCCGGTGCGTCTGCGCTGTCAAAATGGAGATTACATCACCTTGGACACCAGCTGGTCTAGCTTCATCAACCCTTGGAGTCGAAAGGTGGCCTTCATCATTGGAAGGCATAAAGTCAGAATGTAAGGACAAACTTACACAATCTGAGAACCACACAAAGATTTAAAAAAAGAAAACTATTTATATTAACAGATAAAGTCTCAGTGCTGTCTGTGTGCTCAGGTGGAGGGTTAGGTATGTGTATGACATCGTCTTATTTGTCTCCAGGAGTCCACTGAATGAGGACGTGTTTGCTGCTCGGCCTAAGGAGTATTTCCCAATCACCCATGAAGAAATAAAAGATCTGCAAGCAAAGATCTATAAACTCTTCCTGCAGGTGATTATTTCAGTGCTACAAAAATATAAAACTTAATGTTCATTATTATTGATGTATTAATTTTCTCATTAATCAAGAGTAAAGATGAAATATTTGCCGGTTAAAGCTTCATGAATACCAGTAACAATTTTGTCTTTTCCATATCATTATGAAAGGAATCCTTTTTATTGCCCTAGAGCAGGGGTCGGGAACCTGGGGCTCGCGAGCCACCACTGGCTCTTTTGCTGCACGGCCGGGGCTCTCGGACGAAATGGGTTGGCGAAAAAAAAACAACTTGCAAATAAAGGGATAAGCATAGGCCTAGAGGAAGGCTAAAACAAAAGTCAATACTACTTATATTAAAATGACAAGGCTTCATTGCAAATACGTAGGTCTATCTGAGAAATTTAATTTCACTTTCCACCTCATTTGACTCTGTAAACATAGCCTGCACAATATTGTTACATTCACGGCTCGTTGCCATGACAACATCAAACAAAATCACAGATTTCCCTCCATTTCCGTCAACAAGAACAGTGTTGCCAACATGGCGACTTTCTCGCTAAATCTGGCGACTTTCCAAATCCTCTTAGTGACTTTTTGTGGTGTTATATGAGACTTTTCTGGTGTTTTGGAGACTCTGAAGTGAAAGCACGTATAGCTCTGCAGTTACTTACCTCAACGAGCTGCGGGTGCTGCTGTGAGCCCCTCCCCCGTCCCAAAGCACTCACAGGTGGTCAGGTTCACAGTAGCCTCGCGCAGCAGTCCCAGCTGCAGTCAGAGCAGAGAGGAGACCCACACCACTCTGCGTCCAGACTGCAAATGAATTGCGCAATTCCAACCCGCATTACAGTCTTTTGATTTAATTTGGCTCTTCTGAGATTTAAAAAAAAAAAAAAGGTAAAAGTGGCTCTTTAGTAAAAAAAAAGGTTCCCGACCCCTGCCCTAGAGCATGTACATAACTACACACACACACACAGAGTACAACACACACATATCTTGTGTGTGTGTGTGTGTGTGTGTGTGTGCACGTGTGTGCGTGCGTGCATGTGTTGTGTCAGAGTTTCCACTAATCTTCAATACTTTGTGTTTTTTATCCACAGCCAGTCCATAACAATGGTTCCAGTGGTTATGGCAGTTTAGGAAGCAACGGCTCTCATGAGCATTACATCAGTGTAGCTTCTTCCAGTGACAGTAATGGTAACCTGTGGGAGGACGCACATCGGGAACCGGTGAGACATCAGTGATCACTAGCCAGGAAGCCAATGTATCTCTGCCAGATTAATCATGCTGATCCATTGTGTGTGTGTGTGTGTGTGTGTGTGTTTGCAGATGACTCTGCACCAAATCTGTGCTGAGGTGAACAGTGTCAAGAGTTGGGGCCAGCAAGTGTATCAGGATTCCAGCCACAAAGTTGCTCTTCTTGGTAAGCCTGCCACAGGTAATGCAACCCAAAACGTTTTGAAAAATTCATACTTTTAAGTTTTTGAATGTTTAAATATTGGCTAAAATTACAATTTATTCTTCCAGCACGTCAGCCCCCTGGAGCCACAAACCCTGAGGTCAGAGATCATGAAGAAGGCAGGAAGCAAACACACATTCCCTCCTACCAGCAGATCAACTGTGTGGACAACATCATCAGGTGTGTGATGGTTGTATCGTTGTGACGCTTTTAGATAATTTCAGTTTATTACATGCCAAAGCACCTATCACACTATTATTTGCGTGTCTGATGTGTGTTCATGTCATTTGTGTGTTCTAGATATTTGGAGAGCTGTACAGGTCCAGCCCTTAAGCGGAAGAGCGAATCTCATTCCCTGGCCACCTCTTCTTCCTCATCGTCTACCTCAGAAGATGACAAGCCTGCTGGAGCCACTGACACAGCTCAGGCCAGCTCAGATGGTATAAACAGACACACGCTCACACACTCTTCTGTCACCATTTAGATTGAAATTTGTTGTATTGTACAAAAGCAATTTCAGCTGTTCTTCATGTAGTGTCTCCTTTGTGTCCAGTGGTGGTGTTGAACAGTGAGGTGTCGGTGGGCCCTACAGCAGCAGCAGTCGTTGGAGCACCTCTAACAGACATCACCATGTCCACCAAGGCCATGAGTGTGGTCTCTGTCACCAGCCAGTGTTCATACAGCAGCACCATCGTCCATGTACCCCAGCCTGAATCAGGTACACAAACATGCTTTTTTATCTGTGTGTCAGATCACATGATTCACTCAGATGCTCTTTTGCAACTGTAGATCTCACATTTTAATAAACCGCATATGGGAGTGAAAGCTCCATTTTAACAAACATTCAGGAATTTGTGAGCATGGAATAAAGGCCTTTAAACTGCCTAACGTGTTTTCCTTGATGCTGTCCCACAGAGGCCACAGCACTGGAGGATGCCCCAATGGGCAGTGAGCCCACTGATGCTCCTCCGACCTCTGTCCGTACAGCCCCAGGCCCTGCCACAGAAGAAAAAAGGTTTGTAGGTCTCACCAAGGAGGTACTATCGGCTCACACCCAGAAGGAGGAGCAAGAATATGTGGATCGATACCGCCATCGCATCCTCCAGAGCCCCTACAGTTCCTATCTGCAGCTGGACAACAGCTCTATGGCTCACTCCCACCACCGAGGTATATATTTAAATCAAAAACAGCATGTGTGGGTTTAGAGAATGCCCAATATGATTTTTAAAGAAATATCTTGACTTTTTCAAACAAACTTATTCTGCGGCCTATATCCATTTCCCTACAGGTGACTACTTGCGTCCATTGAGTGCTGCTGGGTGGAACCGCTCTCGGAGAGTAAAGCCCAGACCCAAGCGCCCTAAACCGCAGGGCTCCTCAGACAGCTATGCTTCCCCAGCTGGTCCGCCTCGCCATGTTCCTAATTCCTGGCCCTCCTCAGAGTCCTCCCAGCCCCATATGTGTTCGCCCTACAACCAGGCATCTCCACTCCAGGGGCCATTCTTCCCCATGATGGCAACCCAGCCTGTCCCACAGCAACCACCTGCACCACAACAACTACCTGGAGCCACTCTTATGGTGCTGCAGCCTCCTGACCAAACCCAGCTCAGCTACAACTTCAACGTTAAGCAGTCTACTCAGAACCTGCCAGGCATACAACCAATCCAGATGGAGCCCATCCAGAACCTGCAGGACCTCCAAAACTTCCACACCCTACAGGCCATGGCTCAAGCCCAGAACATCAATCCTTACATGACTCCAGTCATGGCTGTCATCCTGCCCAACTTCCAAACTTTCACTCCAGCCTACCCGTCCATTTACCCACCGTCCACCCCCTCTTATCTGCCCCAAGAACCGATCACTATGACAGGATTTCCCCAAGGCAGTGCCCCCTTTGTTCAGCCTCAGTTCCAATGTCAGCCTGGCCCCCAAAATCAGACCTCCCCAGGCCTTCTGCTTTGCTCACCCAGAGCCAGCTCCTCTATTGGGGAAGAGGAGGAGGCAGCTGGCCCCCGGGCTCTGTTCTCCAGCTCTCGCTCGAGTTCTCCCCTTCAGCTCAACTTGCTGCAGGAGGAGCTGCCCAAGCTGAGTGAAGGGCAGAGCAGCACCGGCCACAACCACGCTGAGAGCCTCCACGAACAACACCCTAACGAGGTGGGTCTGCTGTTTTACAGCCCCTATCAGCCCTCCACTTGTGTTCACATTGCACTTAGTTTAATTCTGACTGTTAAACCTTTTCCTTGGTCAGGGTGACGCCCCTAGTGAGTCTGGGAACCACAATGCCCAGTCAACAACCAGCGAGCTGCTTGAACTGTTGCTGCAGGAGGATGCCAGGTCTGGGACTGGCTCAAATGCCTCAGGGTCTGGGTCAGGGGAGTCTGGCTCTCTAGGATCTGGATCTGGCTCCGGCTCCAATGGTACCTCCACCTCGCACACCGGTAAGAAGGAAAACACTCACTCGACTCAAATCGACTTTGCATTGAATAGAAGGGTGAAATGACTGACACAGAGCTCTTCCTGGGTTACAGGCAGCAGCAGCAACAGCAGCAAATACTTTGCCAGCAATGATTCATCAGACACATCACGCAAAGCCCGCAAGAGCCAGGAAGCACTGGCAGAACACCAACACACCTTCAACACTCAGGTGGAGAACTCGTTGTGGGGCATGGTCCAGCATACTCCTGAGCACGTCATGATGACGTACCAGATCTGCACCAGGTACAAACACACAACACTGCCCTTTTCTTTTCATTCCACTCTTGATGAGGTCAGTCCTGTCAAAACGTTTTTCGGCTAATGCCACTGATTCGGTTTGGCTCCACCGATTAAAGTGGGGCCAGAAAAGCAACATGCCTCAAACTTTCAACCCACACAGAGCAGTGCAGCAGTACTTTCATTCTTTCCTGTCAAGTCAATTGTTCCTTCACTGTTAGAACATTGTGATTTGTAATGGAAACAAACTAAAATATGTTACCTAATTGAAATATTTTCTTTTTTGTTGGGTAAAGACATACTTAGAAAGTGCTTTTTTCACCTTTTGCAAAACCTGTTTGTGGATGATCATGAAACCAAACTATATAAAGTATCACTTAAAATGTATTCTTACATTAAAATATTTAGTTCCATTTCACAATTTCAAGAAGGATCAGCTGGTGTGATTTCAAGAGCTTTAAGCTGAATAACAACGCTGCTAAAATGCGCTCCTCCTCTGTTTTTCAATCTCTTGTCGAACTGTTTGAAGCTTCCGGAGTCAAAACCTTTTAAACATTTGAAGTCAAATCTCTTTGAAGCAGCTAGTTGTGGGATGACAGAAACATTTGCAACAGTTTTTTAGGCTTGCCATTATTTTCATTACATAATGTGACACCATTTGACTGCTTGACAGTTTTTTGATGACTCTGCATCACTGAACCCCATAATCTTCACACAAAGTTGGTGTCATTGCTACTTCTCAACACTTATGGCTAACTGTTGAAACAGTGTTTTTTTTTAATCATTTTGGGTCTTCATCCCACCTTTTTGAATGTAATTTATAGAAAAACTGTTTTGTCTTATATTTGTAGAATGGTGTTTTTTTTCTCTATCGACACCATTTCTTTTTAACTCTTCTTCTTCTATCTATCTCGTCTTTCCTCTCCTCCAGGGACCAGAATGAGGTGCTGGCAGAGGACCGGGAGAAGCTGCGGGATCTTCAGCCCCTCCAACCCTGGTTCAGCCAGGAGCAGAGAGAGGAGCTGGCTGAGGTTCATCCCTGGATCCAACAGCACACTATCCCACAGGAGATAGACACACAGGTTGGTATCCGCACACACACATACAAATTCCTCTTCTGCTCACCTGAAACAAATATGTAACATATTTTTGTCTCTCAGGGTTGTGTGAGCTGCAGCTCAGGTGCAGGGGGGGCCCACCCACCTCACCCCCCTCACCCCCCCGCCCCCGATAGCTCGTCCCCTCTGGACAGCCCTCAGCAGGACTCAATTGGACCTGCGGTGGACACTTGAAAGACCCAGCACCCAAAACAACAACAACCAACCACCCTGCTCACAGTGAAACCAGCCCTGCCTGAAAACCTTGACAACTCCCACCACACATCTCTTCTGACCAATCTGGAGGAGTGGGTTCCTACGCTTTAGTTTATCTTGATTTGTAAAGGTATCAGAGGTTGGACCAGGCCCTGAAGGGACACAGGAGACGAGGGACATGGGCATTTTTACTGGCATTTACTCAAAGTCAGCCTAATGTGACTGCCTTTATTGGACCATGAATATTATACCTCTCTTCTTATTGTGTTTGAAGAGCCTCTGTAAGGCTTAGTTTGTATTTAATACTGACCACATCCTTTGGCACCACTTGATGCCTAATATAGGAAAAGCGGTCCTATGGTTGCTGCCCCCTGAACATGATCACTGTGTACACCAGCTGTGACCAGGTGATGAGACAAAGACAGTGCTGGCCCAGTTGGAGTATCAGAGCACACGTCAGACTCTTTCTTCACTGACATGGAGAACAGGTTGTACAGTATGTGTACCACATCAACTCCTTCAGTGACATTACCATGGTTGACACATGGTAGCTTGTTTTTTGTTTTGTTTTTTTGGATGGACACTAAGACAAAGATACATATGCTGCTCTGTTTATAATGTTACTGGAGTGTATTCTCTTATTCCATAGGTTGGTTTTCTCTCGTCCAGAATATCAGTTTTTTGTGTTATTTTGACTCATGGACAACAGCAAACATGTTGATCATTGCAAATTGAATTTTGAGCGACCACACAAGTCCCACCTTCATTGCTTAAAGCGTCCAGTACCAAGTCCTTTCTCTGCCCAGTATCCTGGTCATCAACTGCACAGTACCTGTAGCTGACCTCTAATTGTAAAAACACAGCGTGGCCCCAAATTTCCTCTGATCTTGGGTTTGCTTACTGAATGAATTTCCTCTTAGACTCTCTTTCTGTCTGTTTGACTGGCTGTGTCAGTGTGTGTGTCTGTGTGTAAATGTGTAAAAAAGAGAGGCAGAGAGGAATTGACAAACCCGTTGTAATTCTGTAAATGTTGACGCTCTTTTTCTTGTACTGGATTCAGATTACAGTCGAGCTTGTGTGTGTGTGTGTGTGTGTGTGTGTGTGTGTGTGTGTGTGTGTGTGTGTGTGTGTGTCTGTGTGTGTGTTTGTGTGTGTCGATTGATTGAGAGCTGCTTCCTTCGATACAGTTGTCCATCAATGCAAGACAGACCAGGGTTTTCTACGGTTTTTAGATTGAAAGTATATTACAGTACCATGTATTTTATAGAAAATGTACACAAAACAGAACTTCACAAAAGTGTATAAAAAGCCATTTGTCTTGAATTCAGGGAGTTTGTGACACAAAGGAATGAATAAATGAACTATGACCTAATGTGTCCTTAAGCGTGATTTATTAACACTAATGGATGATGTACAACTTCTACACCCATCAGATCTACCAATAGTTGCAGACTCAACAACATTTTTTTTTTTAAATCAGCATCCAAGTGCATACATGATTTACACCACAACCGAGGAGGTATACCTGAGGACACCAAGGCCACGGCCTCCATATTGCTTTTGGATATTTGTTGATGTATGATGATATGAGGTTGAATTGACTTTCCACAAAGACTAAATTGTGAGTTTTTAAAACAGATTCTGAGATTTTGTATATATATATATTTGTATATAATATGTATATTTGATATCTTTTTTTTATCTACATTTGGACGTTTAAACAAAAATAATAATTTTTAAAAAAGTACAGTACCTATATTATGAAATGATGATACATCATGATCGTTGACAAAAAAAACACCTTTATTGGAGTCACCACCAATAAAGAAGTATTATGAATCTTGACTTTAATTCTTTAGAATGTGTAATGATAATTGTTATTCTTTACGAATATTTATATGTGTTATATTGATATGCTTTTACTTTTGTATGTACGAATTCTCCCTGTGTAAAAATGTAATTGAGTATATTTAAAATTCAAGGTACATCATACTTACATACTTCTTCGTGCCCCTGTTACCCCATACTAGGTGATGCCACCAAAGGAAAAAAGAGCAATGTCACTTTCAGCCACACACAAGATGATAGAATAGGAGTATGTTTATAGAAAGTGTTACCAAAGGTACATAGCATTTCTCTGGCAGAATAATTTTACTGACAATGTGGAGAAGGCTTTTAAATTAATATTTCTATAATTCTAGCATCCTGGCTCAAAACCTTGTCCGTTTTCTGCATTAGTGATAGCAAATCCTTATTTTTATGTTCAACCTTTGTTGGATTACCAGGTGGAAAAAATGTGCTTTGAAACTCAAAGCATTTTCCAAAGCAAACATTTTGACCTGTCAAACACAGGTGCAGCTAATTAGGGACCGAGCCGAAAGGCAAGAGGGCGAGGACTCCAGAAGGGAGTCCTGCCCTTGTCTGGAGGCAAGGACCCTATTGAATTTGTACCGTTTTTTATTATTATTAGGGCCCGAGCACTGACAAGTCAGTGAGGGACCTATTGCTTTTGCCAAGATTCTTATTAGGGCCCGAGCACTGACAAGTCAGTGAGGGACCTATTGCTTTTGCCAGGATTCTTATTATTAGGGCCCGAGCACTGACAAGTCAGTGAGGGACCTATTGCTTTTGCCAAGATTCTTATTATTAGGGCCCGAGCACTGACAAGTCAGTGAGGGACCTATTGCTTTTGCCAGGATTCTTATTATTAGGGCCCGAGCACTGACAAGTCAGTGAGGGACCTATTGCTTTTGCCAGGATTCTTATTATTAGGGCCCGAGCACTGACAAGTCAGTGAGGGACCTATTGTTATTGCCAGGATTTTTCTCTTTTATTATTATTTTCGCTCTTATGCTGCCAAATGAATCGCATTTTTGGCGGCTTGAACATACATGAAAACTCATGAAATTCTGCACACACGTCACAGCTGATGAAAATTTATTTAATTCAACGTGATTGGACGCAAGCGTGGTAAGGGGACTCGCTAGCGCCCCCTAACGTCGGGTCATGTGACCACAAATCCTCTCGGATCGGCATGAAATTTAAATATGTTACAGCTCTCATCGGATCATGGGGAAATTAATTTTGTGGAATTTTTTTACCAAACAGGAAGTTGTCCACGCGGCGTGGCGTGCACCGATTTTCATTTTTCGAACACCGCTTTGAGGACTTTATGATGTTCACAGAATCATGAAACCTGCCACGTAGGTTTCAAATCATGAGCTCTTTCATCTGATACCACATTTGCCCAACATTTTGCCCCAACAGCTCAGTAGTGCCCCCTAATGCCTTTTCCCACCTAGGATGTACTGACAAACTCTAAAACTCACCAAATTGGACACACTCGTCAAGACTCACGAATATTATTTTTTGGTATAACCGCAACCTTTTCAGTGCCAAGATGACTCTACAGTGCCCCCTAGAACATTAAAAGTTGAAGCCCCGCCTTAATTTTTAAAGTGCATCTTATCATGTCAACAATACATCAAAATATCAATAATGTTAAATTATAGATAGGACCTTAAAATATTTTTAATCAAAACATATCTTACATATCCAACCCAAAATAACATTTTTCTACTGGTAACTTTATATATATATAGATATATATATATATATATATATATATAGATATATATATATATATCTATATATATATATATATATATATATATATATATATATATATATATATATATATATATATATATATATATATATATATATATATATATATATATATATATATTACACCCATTTACCACACAAAGGCAGTCATCAAAGCATTCACACAAGGCCTCAATCCAGAAATGAACCCAGAAACCCATTTCAACCCCACAGTTGGTATGGTTCAGTAAGATGGACTGAGCATGCTCCCTACAAGTTACTCAGGCACTATAAAAAACAGCCTGAAACAAGCTTCGAGTCGTTTGTCACTGCCCAGCACCAGGAAATGCTGTGGTAAGAAAAAAACAACATAATTAGATACAAACTCATGATTTCCAAACCTCAAATAATGAAGAGATACCCAAAACAATACATGTGAGTGATTCTAGGAAACTTTATGGG
Source organism: Scomber scombrus (assembly GCF_963691925.1). Taxonomy (NCBI): domain Eukaryota; kingdom Metazoa; phylum Chordata; class Actinopteri; order Scombriformes; family Scombridae; genus Scomber; species Scomber scombrus. The sequence continues at coordinate 13,938,664 of NC_084972.1, forward strand.
AATAAATAGCACAGGAAACTTACTTGGATGTTAAATGTAGTTCAGTGTGTGCACCCACCAAACTAACAAAAGCATGCTACCTGGCTAACATGTGGTCCGTGTAATGAATGTGGATGGGCTGCTGCTTTATCAACTAAAACTGTAAGTAAAACGGTTCTCATATATTCTCAAATTTTTAAGTCAAAACTTGTTTTTTTGAGTCAAAGATCCCCTTCTCAACAAAATAATGAAATTTGGATGAAAAAAGCTGCTTTAGCTGCTTGCAGCAGTTTTTTTTGTTTTTTGTTTTTTGTTTTTGTTGAAAAAAAAAACAAAAAATAAGAGAACTAGGTGTGCAGTTTTGTGATATCCTAAAGCAAGTCAACAAGTCTATGTTAAAATCCCCACGGACATATTGACTGAAGCGCAGAGCAGCCAGGCCGCTTCTGAGCAGCTGTCGCTCAGAGGACAGCTAGGCGGAACTTTTTTTCGTGACTAAAATCTGAATTAAAAGAAACATAAAGCCAAACAGTTTGTTAGTCTGGTAAAGATAAGACAAAGCCGGCTCATACTTAAATCATACAGCACGATGTGATTCATGAAGTTGTTTTTTAATCTGGTTTTAAAAACTTTTGTCCCTGCGTGAAGTTTGCGATCTACAGGTTATGATTCTGCTGCTTCAATGAGCACAAATGGGAAAAACCCCCAGTACTTTCTGTGTTGTTGACATGGCCATGTAAAAGAATGGCATTACATAAGTTGAAACTTGATCAACTTGGAAGTTCTTTTGCTTCAAAAAGCCACATAAAAATTCAGGAACGTTCTGATACATAACTGAGAAGTGGGAGTTGTAAGAAGTCAGTATTTTTTGTGTTTTTTTTTTTTGATCATGATTCAACCAAGAGGGCTGTTTTTCTTGTGTATGTTTTAACTGATGATAGTTTATTAATTTGGGATCGATAGCTTGTTTCAGAGTTCATGAAACACCTGTGAGATTGAAATAAGAATGCTGATTGTGAACACAACTCTCCTTCATGGTTTATTGGGCTATGATGAATCATTTAGAGGATTTTCAAGATCAGATTTTAGTTTTAAGAGTTGCACAGGAAAAATCAGTAATGAGAAATATCATTTTTGAAAAGCATCTTTTTAGTTATCACTTAATGAACTCAAGTTTTCTAGTGTGTGTAATCATGTCTTCTTACAGATTCCCTGCAAAATACTGTCTTTTAAAAAAAATGTTTAACCCTCACATAATAATCATATTCAAACTCTCCACAGCATCTCTTCATAATTAGTCTCAGTATAAAATGTATGCACAACAAATCATCCATGAATACCTAATCAAGGCAAGGCATGGCAAGGAGAAACATAATTTACTATCAGACTATATGATCGTCCAACTCTACACAATAAGGGGGAACATAAGGAGTTATTAATTATTAATTAGTTTTTAATAAATATTGGTCAAACACTCAGCTGCTTTTCCTATGGGATCAAACTAGGGCCATAAAGATTGTGTACCTGTAGAAATAATTTGTGCGTCTGTAAAAAAGTTTTGTACCTGTAGAAATAATTTGTGCCTGTGCAAGCATTTCTTCGACAGACAATCAAATGTCCTACCTTCCACGTGCGACATTGAAGTTAAAAGACACAACACTCAGGGCATTTATCTGGCTGACAAAAGGTGTTTTCTTTTTGTCTCTGACTCTCTCTCTCTCTCTCTCTGTATGTGTGTGTGTGTGTGTTACCTGTGTGTCTATGCACATTAATATGTCGCATTTCTTTGCTTTTTTGTACTCATCATGTGTGTCTGTGTGTGTACATATGAGTGTCTGTGCATGTTTCCATGCACACATTGATGTGCATGTGTGTTGCAATGTTTAATTGTTCAGTGTGTGTGTGTGTGTGTGTGTGTGTGTGTGTGTGTGTGTGTGTGTGTGTGTGTGTGTGTGTGTGTGTGTGTGTGTGTGTGTGTGTGTGTGTGTGTGTGTGTGTGTGTGTGTGTGTGTGTGTGGCAGCTCAGGCCTCCTACGGTGATAGGCCCGTTCCACACCTTGTTCGGCTCGGTGCAGATGTTCTTTCTGGGCGTCCTTGGCTTCGCTGTCTATGGGAATGAGGCCCTGCACTTCAGCTGCGACCCTGATCGCAGAGAGCTCAATCTCTACTGCTATAACCAGTTCAGACCCATAACACCTCAGGTATGACTAAACTAAAAGGTACCACAAATTGACATGGAGTCGTAGTCTACTGGTAGACCCATTTCGGTACTCTAATATTACAAAATGTATAGCACTGAGGTAAGCTAAGCTAAACTATGCTAAAACAAGATGAGCTAAATTACCTTCAGTGGTAGTATCAGCAGATATTAGATAATTTCACATAATGTACATCTGTCTCTGCACATATGTCGGCTGATAAGTAGCAAAAGAAACTGTAAGGAAATGACAAAGATATGTTTTAGGTCATTTAAAAAAATAGTGCCATCACCTAATTTGTCCACGAGAGAGCACTGACAAGTATAAAAGGCCCACAGCGGACCAATATTGGTCACAAATCTTTAAAGAAGAAATGTTTAATGATATTGGTGCTTGTTAAAAATATTGACAGATGCATCTTAATTTTTTAAATAGTTAAATTTAGCTTGTACATTCCTTACATATTGTATGAGGCAGCTGGATTTGCGAGATCACAACATAAGCTCACGTGAAAATCCATCCTGTCAGGCTTCAAGTTACACAATTATGTCCGAACTACCAGTGGTTCAATCAAATCAGTGTCACGCATGCAGCTGCCCCTCAAGGTAACACAGAGATAAACAGATGGTTAATTCACCTGCCAAGTATTTTTAAGTGCCTGCACCTTTTCAAACAGTTTCCATGGGCGACTTTTTAGATGGTTCTGTGTAACCAACCATCTGGCATGTAAGGTTACAAAAACATTTGCAAAGTCAGAAAACAGAAAACTTTGAAAGGTGGTAATCAGCATGATGTGTTTTCCAAATTAGTAAAAAATCCAATTTAGGAGAGATAAAACATTGTAGCAATCATTAAATTCCACTGGGTTCCTGCCAGCCTCAGTTACAAAAGACCATACCATATTTTATTTCTTCGTTCTTGTTGTCTTCCATTTTATATATCCTGTAATCTCTTTCCACAGGCTTTTTTCATTTTCCACCTTGCCTCCTTTCTCCAGGTCTTCTGGGCGTTACAACTGGTAACAGTGCTCCTTCACGTTCTTATGCCGCCACTTCAAGCGCATTTTTGGTGGCCTGAACATACATGAAAACTCATGAAATTGTGCACACACGTCACAGCTGGTGAAAATTTATTTTATTTAATGTGATTGGACCCAAGCGTGGTAAGGGGGCTCTATAGCGCCCCCACACGTCGGGTCATGTGACCACAAATCCTCTCGGATCGGCTTGAATTTCTATATGTCACAGCTCTCATCGGATCATGTTGAAATTAATTTTGTGGAATTTTTTTACCAAACAGGAAGTTGACCACGCTGCGTGGCGTGCACCGATTTTCATTTTTCGAACACCGCTTTGAGGACTTTACGATGTTCACAGAATCATGAAACCTGCCACGTAGGTTTAAAATCATGAATTCTTTCATCTGATACCACATTTGCCCAACATTTTGCCATTAAAATGGAAAAACAAACAACGTCGAACTCTCTAGCGTCACCTAGAAACAGTAAAACGGCCACTACGCCTGATAGGAATGTCGTAGAAAGATCAAACCAAAACTCAATTGTTTGTCTTATCAAGACCTACAAATCACACGCTGACACCACTGACCTAAATCCAACAGGAAGTGCACAGTTTGCCTTTAAATGTATGATTTTGGACGATTTTTCAGGCTTTTTCAAAATATATATATTATTCCTGCATACTTTCAGCTATAGACTTCATTCAAACGTCGAAATGTAGCCACAAATCTCATCTATAGATGTGTGTAATTTGGTCTGGCTATGTTTTATACTTTTTGATCTGCGGCCCCACATGCAGTGTGTATGCAGTTGGCTGAGCCAGGTTCATTTGTGGTCTTAGTGTGCCACCCAGTGGAGAAAACTTGTCATGATACCTGATAAGGAAGTTTTTTGATTCTAGTTCAAGTTTATTGACTGTATTATTATGATTTTAGATATCTGTGCAGTCTGTCAACTATTTCACTGACATTGCTGTCAAAGTCTAGATCAAACACGAATTACATGAGCATGAACTACAAACATATCTACAGGTTTTACTGGAAATAAGTTCCTCTCCTGTTTGACTCATCAAAGTTCATTTCAGTTGCTCAGTCTAAATGTCTACACAGACAGAGAGAGAGATCATGTGTGTAACGTGTATCTACTTATTGCAGTGTCCAATAAATGCCTGGGTCTGAATGCACCTGACGGAAACCTTTCCGCTTCGCCGTGGCCCGACGTGCGCAAGGGGGCGAGGTCCCGCCCAACGCTTCTCGCAGCTTTAATAATATTTCTGATTTATGAACTGCATTGCTGTACTTGCTGGAATGAAACCATTGTTAATATTAGCTCCACTGGTGTTTTCTGCAATGGTAAGTCAAAATGACAGCTGTGAAAACATCTATGAAATAGATTAAATGACATGTGAATTAAAAATTGGACCAACAGTTCCAAAATATGCGAAGCCTGGAGACCACTGAGATCCAATATTATTACAGTAATAAACAGTGAATTACATTTACTGTATGATACACACATTCAATGTCAGCACAGGTATCTCATCTTAACAATAATGTGGAATAACAACATTTCGATTAACAATCTGCATCAAAAATGGACTTTTAATACATGTAATAACCAAACAAAAAAGAAATTCCACAAATCAAAAATGCAGTCTGAGCATCAGAATAAACAGCTTCATCTGTCAGTTAGCATACAGTTAATCAAAGCCTACAGGAAGCAGCACACACTGACTGTAGTGCTTCAGTGGTGCTTCAGTCCAGTCAGTTAAGCCAAGATGAAATATGTGAGTAAACAAAGTGAAAAGCAAAACATCAGTATGTGTTGTTTTTTTGTTTTTTTTTAACTTGAGGAATAATGACTAAAGCTGTGATAAGTGATCATTCATCTTCACTCAATCACAAATGAGTCAACTTCATTCAACATACAGCATGTACACATTTCTCCGTCATTTAACAGGGAACAGGCTTGGTTAAGACTCCACTCTGGGTGGTGCTGTGGTGCCGTGCACAATGGTCCCAGGTTTCATCATACAACGGCAAACATGAAATCAGTCTTTGTTTCTAACACTGGTATTTTGAAAACGTGGTGTCTCTATATGAGCCTTTTTGTATAAGTTTTACTGCATTTCGCAAACAAAGCATTTTGGCAAACATTGACTCTCTCTTTCCGTAGCGTATCTCCTGCCCTGACAGGGCAATTTGTAGAGGTGTTTTTTTCTTGGAGGGCAGCCTCTGGACCAGCCAGTGACTCCAGTTTTACTTTTTCTTTGTCATTTTCTCACTTAGAAAACTTCTGCATCTCTGCAAAAAGCAAAGACAAGTTGAGCGTGAGGGCGAGAAAAAATGAAATAAATCCATCATAGATGACTTAGCATGAATGTTTGTTACCTTTGTCAAGATCAATGACTTTAGGAGTGTTCATGTGGACCTTCTCTTTCAGCAAGTTGTTCTTGTAGTCTAAAATCACAGGAAACAGTCAGAACATACATGCAGTCGAGTCATGTGCCACCATTTATTCACAGTCTACTTATTCATCTAACTCACCGAATCCTCTCTCTTCGGGCTCACGAGTGCACACCTTCATCTCTGCAACATCCATCTCAAACTCATCTGAGCTGCTTTGACTTCTGCTGGACCTATAACAGCCAAGATAATGCATGTGAGTGTGTGTTTACGGGTAAGGAGTAGTCATGTGTGTATTCGTGTGTTTCCAGCGCTCACCTCATAGACGACTGTGGATAAAACTCTAAAACAAAAGAAATAGAAGATGAGATTCAGAAATGTTAATTCAGTGTAATTTACCTATAATTAGACTGATGTGATGCAGTTCAGACCTTTTGTTCTACGTCTGCGTGTGATGAGGATGAGGATGAGGATGATGAATGCCAGGAGGAGGAAGGAGGTGAGGACGTAGCCCAGAGGCAGGAGAAAGTGGTGTCTCTGGTCTGGCACAATGACGTTGATGATTCGCGGTGACTCAGCCTTAGTGGTGTCTGAGTAGAGCACAGATCATAACAGTCAGCATTTAGCTTTCCTTTATTCTTCATCCTTTCTCTCATAAACAGACTTGCTTGTCATCAATGTTTATAAATGTAATAACCAAGCCCAGATCTTACATCTGACAGACAGTACATACCCCATGAGTAATATAGTAATGATAGTTTTCACTTTGTATTTTTGAAATAAAAGGTCAATTCCCGTGTGTGTGAGTTTCATTTATAATCTAGAGTTCTTTGTTCTCTTTTGGAGGCTTTCTGTGGCTCAGCAGCTTTGATGTTATATGAAGCTGCATTACAACCAAACTTCATCCAAAGCTTACTAAATCTGGGGCATTGTTGGACCGTTATATTCATTAAATTCGTTGTCTCACTTAAATGTATTTTTGGATTGGTGCTTACTCTTTTCATTCTCATATTCAATCATAAAGACACTTTAAGCCACACTAGAAACACAGCTGTATGGATGGCATTGTATCCATCCTTTTAACACTGATATAATAAGTAGTGAAGACAATATATTTGTTTTGAAATGCAAATACTTTTATACATTTGTGTGATTGATTGTTAGATAGTACTTTACTTCTACTACATGATTTATTTCTTTGATAAATAAGTAATATTTGATTAATGACAAATTTGTGTGGTAAATATTTTAAAGAAGTTAAATACTCTTTCAGTGCAGGAAAGAAGAGGAAAGGACAATATAATATGAAATCAAAACCCACTGTCAATTTCTAACTTTCACCTCTTTTTGTAATATATCAATGTTGTGGACACTGAGCACACAAAAAAACTTTTAAACCCTCCTCCAGATATGTATTATTTATGTGGATATAAAATACTCTACTAGAAGAATAATGTGTGTCTGATTTGGTTTTTCCACAAAATTGTTATCTCATTAACAACCTTAAAATTGACTCCTTCTCTGTCATAAACAGTTAATTCAAATCAAATAATGTGCAAATATTTGTCATTTCTGGACACAAGACATTTCCTACTTCCCTGTAAAGTATATTCTCAGTGTTTGTGCACCGGAGGCTTCCAGTTTCCACATCACACTTGTGTAAATTGAACACTGGACTATGATTGACTCCAGACTAGTTGTGATGTCACAAATCATGCTCATAAGAAAAAAGTCAGATTTTCTGTGAGCGCAGAAAAACTTTCCACTTACTGCGGATGAATGTGAAAACAGTCTTCTAGTGTCAAACTCTGCACAGTGAAGCTCAAACTTCCATGTGAGGTAACAATTAGAAAAACACATTTTTGAGTGCAGGGCTACTTTGAGTTACGCCTAAATTCATTTGGTCTGTTCCCAGAGCATTCAGTGGCTTTTGTTTAATATATGTTTGTGGTGGCAGACTACATGTAACGCTAGAAGACTAACATGTGCTCTCAATGGCAAAGATTTCTCTCCAAGCTTCTTGAAAAACATTTCAGTGTGTGCATGTAGCTGCATATGTGTGTTAAGTACTGTATGTGTGCGATGCCATGTAAGCTCTCGCACCTTGCAAATTGTTTTATATAGCTTTTTTACATGTGATGACATTTCCTGGCTGTAAAAAATGCTAAGCACATTTCCAGGGAAAACAATTAGCCTGTCAGCATTAGGGGAGATGTGTGGTTCTACTGAGTGTTAAGAAGTGGAGGAGGAGGTGACGGCCTGGTTTCATTTTACTTCATTAAAAAAAAGAGCAAGGCAAGAAAGCAGCTGTGGACCTCAGACTCAACATATTTGAGCCAAAATGAGATCCAGATAGTCATGCTATGATTTACTTTTCCTGGCAGCAAAACACAGAGAAGCCAAGAAAGGAAGGAGTGAAGGGAGGACAGAGTCGGGGTGGAACAGGGGAGCGGAGCTGAGGGAGAGGAAGAGGGACGGCGAGATGTTTCTCCAGAGGCCTGCTTCGCTGAATGACATTAAAAAAGCCCCAACAAACATAAAAAAACTCTCAGCACATACACAGCTGCTTGTTTGCTGCGTTAATCAAAACATTTCCATCACCATTACAAATCTGTCGAAACTTTTATTTAGTTTGAACCCATTTTCTCCTGACTGGTGCCCTGATGGGAACATATGTGTTTGTGTTTAGACTGGCTGCCCCTTCCCCTCCCTGCCCAAACTGCACTGAGAAATATTTCTGATGGGAGGGAGGGAGGGAGGATTGACCTACATCTCTTATTCCCTGTTTCATCAACAGGCTCGCCCCCATCCTTCTTTCTCTCTCTATCCCAAAAACCTCATCATCCCTGTTTGTCTCTTTATGGTTATCTCTCAGTCTGTCTCTCCCTCTGTGTTTCCAGCTGCCGGACATATGAAGCACACGTCCTATTCTTCTCCATAAACTACCAAAAAGACGTTTATCTCTCTCGTTGTAAGGGAAAAGCAAAAGAAAGTGAGCGAAACGAGTGCAAGGAACGTGATGAAAATAAACAAACCTGAGCATATGGGATCCTCAAAGGAGGAAAAACAGAGTGAGGGCAGGACAGATGGAAGACAAAGGTGGGGGTGAAGGAAGGATGAAAAAAGTCCTGTAACTCCTCCAGAATGTCAGGAGAAAGCCAAAGTCAACAGGCAGCAGACAGTCAGAGAGAGTGAAACAAGAGCAGATAAGAAGATATAACATTGCAACAGGCTACTGCTGAAAGCACAGGGGAGGAAACAGTATTAACATCCCCCACACTGTGTTTGAGAAGATGATCAGTTATGCATCTTGTTTCTAACCAACACAATTCCCATGGTGCAATCCTACTGTAATATTACAGCTTAGGAAGGATTAATTGCGAGGGCAGAGCTGGACTCGGGGCCAAACACTGTATTCGAGAGATTCCACAGAAGTGAGGTCGGTCTTGGCACTCACACACAAGCACACACAAAAAATGGACCCAGCCACAGGCATTTCTCATCCCTAAACCTCTCTCAATGATTTTAACACATTGATACATCTGCTATTATCGACTTAACTTCACGACTGGAAACAGACACATGCACTAGAAAAATCCTTCAAGAATCTGAGGTAGGCAGCTGGCATGCCAACCTGCCAATCTGCTCTGCTGTCTGTACCTCCCTTCCCCTCTTTTTTTTCTCTTTTCCTCTCTTTCTAATGTGCACTCAGAGACAGAGCTTTTAAGGCAAGTCAGAGTGCTGAGAAATAAACTATTGAGAAAGAACCAGATCTTCCCTAAACACACACAAAGAAAACAGGACATAAAAACAAATGTGTATTGAGTGGGTTCATAATGATGATATAGTGAAGATGTTGGTTTAGAGGAAGGTGAAATGCAATGAGCGTGAGATTTACAGGGCAGGGTAGTGTGTGTGTCTGTGTGTGTGTGTGTGTGTGTGTCAGTGGTTTCACATCTGTGGTTTGGCATCAGACAAGCTGACGGTGCAAGAAAAATCTCATGAAACAAACAGAAAAGTTCAGAAGGAAGGGGTTTCTTTCCCCCGATCCTCCCATCTCTTCTACTGCTGCTGCTCTGCTCTTTGGAGAGTCTGAGGCAGCGAAAAGACACGGTGAGGATTGATGAGGACAAAACGATGGAGGTACAGAGGGGAGAGGTGAAGGGAAGAGCAGATGTGTGTTTGTTTCTCTTCTTAATTGTCCACATGATAATTCAAATACACTAAGTCATAAAACATCTTCTCTGCTAAGGCACTCACAATGATCTGTAACTTTACCAGAGAGAATAATGTGTTTGTATACGTGTGTGTGTGTCTGTGTGTGTACCTTTGTCTTCACTGGGCAATGCTTTAGCTGGCAGGGTGGTCTGAATCACTGGTGGCTCTACCGTGACCTGGAACTCTCTTCTCTCATGTAGACCACAGTAATGATGATGGAGGTGGCAGGAATACAACCCCTGATCTGTGGACTGTAAACACACACACAGAGTTGAGTTTCAATCACTGCAGAGGAATTGACTGACATTCATTTCCTGGAGACTCAAACCAACCTAACCACAACTACTACTTGCCTAATCCTAACCTCAATCTAACCCTAAATTTACCTTGACCTTAAACCAAATCTTGACCCTAAAACTAATGATTTACATTAAAGGGACTTGTTTTTTTGTCCCCATGAAGGAGGCGAGCCCAAAAACGCACATGCATGAATTTTATTTATTTTTTGCAGATGAAAAGCTGCAAAACTATTGCCCTCTATTGTTTAAAAAAATTAGCTACTTTTAAACCATTAAACCATGTTCAAACTTTAAAAAAAGAACAAAATTGGTCGGACAGTCAGCTCAGTGTTGTCTGCAGCCGGAAAGCTGGCCTTGCTCTACAATGTGGTCAATGAAACAGCGCTCCCCTGAGCCTGTATGTATTTAGTCTAAATGTTCTGATTTATGAGCTCTAGCAAAAATACTGGGACCCATGAGACTCCTCCCATATGTGAGTATCAATTTTGGTCTGCTTCTTATTATCATAAATACTACAAAGGGCCAGATCATGTATTGTTTTGTTGTGGTTCTGCTATTTTCATTAGTTTTTTTATTTATGTGTATTGCTGAACTTAATGCAGCTGCCAATCTCATTCCCCCAACAGAGCAGTTAAGTTTGACTTAACGAGAGCTACATTACAAATGAAAATCCAATGTATTTTGCAGTCACTGTCTGTATACACACTACACAAACACTGTAAATTCTTGCATTCAGAGTACATAGAAAATACATTTTTCTGTTCTATTCTGTTCGTCTGTTCGGTTATTCTCCTCTTGCACACCCACAGACATACACACCTGCAGATCAGATATGGTAAGTGAGAAGTCTCCCTCTGCAAAGGCTTGATTGCTGATGTTCATCTTCCTCTGGAGGAAGAGGGGTCCGTAGCTGCGCTGCTCCCCTGAGGCATACAGGTCCACCAACCGGTCAGCACGGTCATGGCGGATTCCTGGGGACTGGCGGTCCCAGTGGACCACCTGGATGCCACCAAGGCAGGGAAAGAGAAACATTTTTCAGTCAACATCATGCAATGACTCTAAATTAAAAGTAAACAGATAAAATCTTATGAATTACACACACCTGCTGATCCTCCTCCTCATTGCTCCAGTCTGTCCACACATTCCGTCTGTTGATGCATGGCAGCACCACAGTGCTTCCTAGCAGCACCACGAACACCGCCTTTTGTCCATCCCAGAAGCGCTGCTCTTTACGGCCTTTATAGTAAAAGAGCAAAACGATAAGCCACAACTGCTATGTGCTTCAGCTCACATTTTGATAGATGGTACAGTGTGATACATACGCGATTTTGTAATGTTGAGTTGTACTCTGACTGTCTCGTACAGGTGGCAGTAGAGATGGTGGAGGTTACAAGAGTACAGACCTCTGTCATTCATGGTCACATCTATCATCACATAAACAGATGGGAAAAATGGAAACATAATAATTATATTGGGGGAAATAGTTAAAAAACATTTCAGCTTGTACAGTTTAGATGGTCAATGAATCATGTATACGTCACATGACTGCGAACGATTTTTAGATTGATTTCCTGTGAGGGAATGTGGATACAGTTCCATTACAGGCACATGAATGCAGTTGGCAGTAGAGACTGTTTTATGAATTATAATTGTTGGTGCACTCTGGTGTTGGTGAAGCTCTACATTTGGTTAAAAATGTTGAGTCAACTCTCAAGTGTTGGATGCTGGAGTTTCCCCACAAGCTCTTGAATGCACCAACACAGAATAATGTTCAAACCAACAGATTATCCAGACCATTAAGATGAAAATCACATAAAATCAGAGCAGACAAACAAAATAATGTCAGTCACACTAAGCAACTAATTCAGAGAAAAGCAGTGAGTGTGACCTTTGATGACCAGGGAGAAGTTTCCATCCTTGAAGGCATCTGTGCTGAGGCCGACCCTGCCACGGTTGTAGGAATTGTAGATCCTCTGGTCCCCCGCAGAGAACATGTCTATCACCCTCTCCATGGCATAGTCTGGATGTTCCCGGTACAGATCCCAGTGGAGCACCCTCTGTCTGTCCCTCACCCCATCCCTGGTCCACACCATGCGGCCGCTCACACACTGGAGCACCACCCTGGATCCAGCAGGGGCGCTCACATTATACCCTGCCACCACCACACTGCTGCTGCTGTCAGACTGGCATGATACTGATGGATGGAGAGGGAGCAAAGTTTACACATAGGACCAATCTGCAGTTATAAAATCCTTGAAGTAGAATACATAGAAATGAATCACACACACACACGCACACACACACACACACACACACACACACACACACACACACACACACACACACACACACACACACACACACACACACACACACAAAAGTAACACACCTGCAGTGAAGAAGCAGGCCACAGGGACTGAAATAGAAACAGTGGCAAAGGTTAATGGGATAATCACTTAAACAGGCACAGTCACTGCATGCTGTGCTCATTTTTTTCAAAGACATATACATACAGTTAGAGGGAAGGCTTTGTAAATTCAAGGTAAACTACATGTGATGTCAGGCAGGTTAATCAATTATAGTAATCAAAAGTTTTTATTTTATATCTCAAGGTATCAACACATTTTACTGTAGCTATACTAAGAAAGAAAAGGCTTAATTAGAAACAATAGAGGAATGTCTGCTCTTTGAATAATATTCATTATCTGTGGTTGAGTGAATGACTGGACACTGTTCTGATGTGTTGGACACTGACTCAGTGAAACTCATCAGACAGGAATGTGTGTGTGTGCACGTGCGTGCGTGTGTGTGTGTACCTTTTCTGGTATAAACATTGACTTTGTCTGGACCAGTAGTCCTCATGGGGACCAAAGACTGGTCCTAATGAGGAAAAAGTCATTTCTGAGGTCCTGATTAAGATTTAGGGTAGGGTGTGAATTGAGGTTAGATCAGGGTTTGGGTTAGGCTCTCCACAATTAAGTAAATGCTAACAAGAATATCTGTGTGTGGTCTGCCATCGGCTACTTTCAGACTTTGGACCAGTTAATTGGGGACGGCTTATCCAGTTGGGAACAAAAGGCATGTCCCCCATTTGGGAAAAAGCCATTTTTTGGGTCAGTGGTTAAGCTTAGGGTAAGCCTCCAGGGATATATGATGATATGATATGACATGAGATATTCAAATCAGACACATTTTCAAACATTTGAAATCATTTTTATATTTTTCTTAAAATATTGATCTTAGGCTAATCAATTAAAAAAAGACAAAAAATTAAAACAATACTTGTAGTAATTAAGAATGATTTAAAATTTAAAACACATTTATTAATCTAATGTACTGAAACATTTTAGCGGATTGTTTTACTTGTTTGCAGGAGCAAAATTTCTACTTTTTTATGCCAAGCTTCTAATGCCACTTAGGCATAGGACCTACATGTCGCACACTCAAACTTGCAACAAATGTAAAACAATGCAGCACCAGCCAAAATCCAGCCTACTTACTGTGGATCAAGAGGAAAGCCTGAAAAATGATGTCCTCCCTCGAATGCTTCATGTTGACAGCTTTAATGACACCAAAAAACTTGTCAGAGATGTACACCTGGCTGGACGGCCCTGTGAGAGAGAAAATCAGGCTTGTTTACTCCCCGCAGCAGCAGCAGGAGTCGGTTTTGTCCGATTTCAGTCTGGGGAGATGCAGACGCAGCGCCACGTTAGGACTTCTACACAGAACCAAAACAGAAGTGATCCCACCCGGGAAATGAAACCCGACTCCTCCTCTCTCCATGCTCAAAACCCATAACTTCACTTGTTTATCCTCAGCCGGAGATTTGTGAGCATAGAGGATAAAAAATATTGGCATATTTCTTGCTTTTCTTTTTTAATCAATTAAATTGTCGCATTGTAGGGATTCGTCTAATCCATCAAACACATTTCTTTTCTTTTTTTTATTAACTCAACAACGTTGTTTAAAATGAAATAGGTGAAAGTCTATGGTTTATGAGAGTTTAAAGAAAAAATGATTTTCATAAGACAAACATTGCACTCTGTTCCTTTAAATATGACACCTATTTTCAGATCAAATGTTTCATTCAAAATCTGTATGATCGCCTGTGCATTCATTAAATTACCCAATAATAACTATACTACTATATTAAAATGCTGTTGATACACAATAATAGGCTCCATAACAATAATCCATATAATGTAGGCAAGGCACAACTGAGACCTATTTACATTTATTAACAAAAAAATGAGTTTGACTGACTTATACTTCTTTAACCACTGCATCATTAGTTCAGCTCTCCGTATCATTTAATGAAGATGGACCAGTGCAGAAGGTATTTGCAAACTAAAAAAACTGAAACTTTGGGTCAGGGGAATTCTTTTAATAATTTTATCTCCAGCAACAAGCAGATCATTTGATACATGAATCCTCAACTCATGTCATCTCTCCACACATAGGCCTTGTTAAAGTAAATATATAAAGCAATATTGACCTCTTCATTCAGCAAAGGAGACCAGACTCATCAGGTTTCCACTCTGAGCAGAGATCTCTCCTTATTCAGCTCAATCACGCCCCTCGGTGGCAGATTTCCTGATAGATGTAAAGTCACTGTGTATTGCTGAGACTTATCTTTTATCAGTGGATCTATGGGTGGGCATCTCTGAGCTGAATGAATTTGGTCATATTATCAATATGTGTCGGCAGCAGTAGTATGAGTTGTTTGGCTGTACCTACAAGTATTTATATAGAAGGAAGACAGACTTAAGCGGTGAACATATATATTTGTATAACGTCAAAAGCTCGTTCCCATACCGGGAGTCGAACCCGGGCCGCCTGGGTGAAAACCAGGAATCCTAACCGCTAGACCATATGGGACTGCATGCACGACACAGCTAATAAAAATTGTTCTCATTCAGTTTCGATACAGGTACTGAAGTATCAGAATCGGATTTATTGCCAAATAAATTTGCCTCGGTGTTGTGGTGCATGACAATCAAAAGATAGGACATGTGAAGAGAGCTGTACAGTTTAAAAATAATGTGCAAGATATTAACTGGGAACGTGCAAATGTTTACAGTATAAGCAATATATGTAATGTGCAAGTGTAATAATACAAAGAATATAAATTAATGTTATGAATGTAGATACAAAGAATGTAGCCTGATTTTATAAAATAGCCTGTGTGTACTGTTAAGAAACATAATAAAACTCAATTCTGTTTCTGATTCTCAGTAAAGACTGTTGGCCATGTTTCATTAAGAGCTTCAAATATGTTTTATTTTATTATATTTTAAATACGTTAAACTGTTAATAGGCTACATGTTCTCATACCTATGATGTTCTCATATTATTTACATTAACAAACATTTTTTGTGAGCAATTAAGATTTTGTTCACAAAGATATGAACTGGGAACATAAAAATTAAAATCTTAAATTAAATTGCACTATCAACCTTTTAATATATATATAAAAGTTGACTCTCTGAGGCCGCTCAGGATTATCACCATAGACATATGTCTATGATTATCGCTATACAGACGGAACGTTTCATTCCGACGCTTTAGACGACCGGAACCTTTGGATGTAACACACCAGACGCTTCCCCTGAAACAAGCGAACTCATTCAAGGGTTTGTGATTGGAGGTAAACGAGTCTTCCTAGGACAATGTTTTAGACGAATATCACACAATCGTTTATTTATACCGTTTAAAAGTAGTTGTAACGCTGGAGTATTGATATCAGACTCGTAAAAATTGTTTTTTTGCGGCTGTGTTAGCGCTCGGCTCCTCCGTTAGCTAGCACGCTGCTCGGCACCGCAGCTAACTTTAGTTAGCTAACCAGCCGTGGAACTTCAAGCAAAGACTTGTCCTTACTTTTTGAAACCACTTTAAATAATTCTGTACTGCTCAGAAACCTCACGTAAATCCATTTTGTGTTTTGCAGGTCCTGAGTTAAACGTTTAAAGATGTTCTTGACACGATCGGAGTATGACAGGTAGGTGGCAGAAACACAAAGTGCTTTGTCATTTATTGAGCTCAGTGCACACCAACACACTAACGACTGCACGGTGATGTTAATCTGTAGTTTTAGTTGTTTGTGCAGCCAGTGTTTCATATTTTACAGTTAATGAAGTCTAGAGGTAGTTTTTAATCCAGTCCTCGTAACGTTGTTGCTGTGCGTTGCAGGTAGTTAGCTAGCAGCTAACTAGAGTTATTTTGCTTTCACTTTCAATTTTGTCCGTTTTTTTAATTGAACCTTTATTTAACCAGGAATTGAGATTTAAATGTGTTCTTCAACACTTCTCTGGCCAAGATAGACAGTAAAATGTTGCACATTAAGTGCGTGTTTTGTTCAAATGTGCACTCTAAAACAGAGTGTCAACACAATATAACGCCGCACTATTCATTTTTTACAACACTGAATCAATAATTCATTGATCCACATCTGCCTTACAGAGGTGTGAACACATTCTCTCCTGAAGGAAGATTGTTCCAGGTTGAATATGCCATAGAGGCTATCAAAGTGAGTATTACTTCAGCTGATTAAGATAGTAGTCCTTATCCTGTAGTAGTCATATACAATATGTCATATACAAATGTCCACTTTGAAGCTCATGTTTTCTCTGGCTGTGCTCTTACAGTTGGGCTCCACAGCCATTGGTATCCAGACATCAGAGGGGGTGTGTCTGGCTGTGGAGAAGAGGATCACTTCTCCCCTGATGGAGCCCAACAGCATCGAGAAGATTGTGGAGATCGACACTCACATTGGTAATTTGACTGCTTTAGTGGATGTTATTTGTTAACTTTTAAAAGTCATTATTTGGCTTCTGTAGTTGTTAATCAGGCAATTAATCAGTCATGTAATGAAATTACGTCATGCATCAACATTTGCACACATTAGTAAAATAGTACTAACAATGCAATGAATATTTCCCAGAGTAAAAGTGAGTGAGTATTGAGTTGCAGCTTGTGATGTTTTAGCTGTTGTCATATCTAGATGATCAAGGGATCCTAAAGTGAACCTCCTTGATTTCTGCCAACAATGTCCCTCTGATTATTTTGGTGTTGTGCTAACAGGAGGAGAATGCTATGGTGCCATGGAGTAGTGTATCTTTAAAATCTATTTTAGTAATGTCTCATTTGCTCCAGCTGAAACCCTGAGCATACTTCTGAGTTGTAGTTGTTGTAAACAGATTTTGTAAAGACCTGTGGGCTGTTTTGTGAAATTCCTTGTAAGTGATTGCAGGTTTGATCAGGCTTATGATTACACCTACATTAGCTGGTGTAGACTACTGTATGGTTTCTTTATTTTTTTTCCTCTTCACTTCAAAGGTTGTGCAATGAGTGGCTTGATAGCTGATGCCAAGACTCTAATTGACAAAGCCAGAGTGGAAACACAGGTTTGTATTCTGAGAGCACACTGTAATACAAGTCGTTTGCTGACCTTGTGGTTTATCTGCAGCTAACTGTCTGTTCCTCTTCAGAACCACTGGTTCACTTACAATGAGACCATGACAGTGGAGAGCGTGACTCAGGCTGTGTCCAACCTTGCACTGCAGTTTGGAGAGGAGGATGCAGACCCCGGTGCCATGGTCAGTCACCCTGCTGATTTCCATGCTGAAATACTCATTCTGTTGACCTCATGTGAAGGTTTTTTTGTTTTTTTTCAAAGGCATAGGTAGTGTTCAAATAAACTATCATAACCTGTTTTCTTCTGTCACTGTTCTGTTCCTCTGTGCTGTCATCTAAATAGAGTCGACCATTCGGTGTTGCACTTCTGTTTGGTGGAGTTGATGAAAAAGGACCTCAGCTGTACGTAGTAATTTGGGCACATTACAAACTTTATATTTTAAACTGCAGCATGCATACCTTTTTAATTACACAGAGACTTCCCTCCTGTGTTTTGGTTAATCCAGGTACCACATGGACCCATCAGGAACCTTTGTGCAGTGTGATGCTCGCGCCATCGGCTCAGCGTCCGAGGGAGCACAGAGCTCTCTGCAAGAGGTCTACCACAAGGTACCCAGTCCAGCACTGCATCTTCATATTCAGCAGGAAAATGAGCTTATCAGATAGTATCATGTTTATATAAGCTGCTATCTTGCCTTTGAGTCAATAAATGATTGTTTTTCAAAGATTTAATGAAATCAGAATTTGTAGTATACATTTGAAAGTCACCAAGCTGCATTTTTTCTGTTTTCCCCTCTCTCATGATGTAACTTGCAGTCCATGACATTAAAAGATGCCATCAAGTCATCCCTCACCATTCTGAAGCAGGTGATGGAGGAAAAGCTCAATGCCACCAACATTGAGGTTCGTTCCTCATTTCTTATCTTTTACTGAATACTTCTATTTTCTATACTCTTACCCACTATTTTCTCAGTGCACTACATACTGTATCAGTAAAGATGTCCATTCTTTTATTGAAATGAAATATGTTAAGTTTGCACGCCTGCCAGACTTTAAATTCATGAAGTCTTCTTTATTCTGTGTCTTCTCTATAGCTGGCAACAGTAGAGCCCGGGAAGACCTTCCACATGTACTCCAAAGAGGAGCTGGAGGATGTTATCAAGGATATCTAGATCGGAAAAGACTTGGAGGTCTCGGTTTGAGCTCTGGGCAAAAGAGGAAAGGAAGTAAACCTGGGCTGAATGTCACAGCACAACCACAACTTTCCATCAACACATTCTCTTTCTTGCTGCATTCAGATTTTTGGGATTGCAGAAGAGGTTTTCTCTTTGTACAGTGCTTATTTACTTCTTGTCTCTCAGTATATGTACAGCTCTGTACTGGAGTCTGACCAGCGCTTACAACTGAGCGGCAGAGAAAAGTAGGGGGGTGGGGTATTTTTTGTTACGAATCAGTACCACAATTAAACTGTTGTATTCAATAAGAGATCTGACTCAGCAGTTTTTGTGTATTCCCTGATTTCTTGTGTTTTCTCGTCATATCAGAGTGACATCAGATGGTAAAAATTAACATTGCAGGATTTCTCGTTTTAACAGTGTTGTCTGAAAGTCTATTTTCATAAGAGGAAGACTTGTTAAATCTTTTAGCAGAAATAATCAATATATTCATCTTAATGATATTTGTCAAACTAGATACATTAAGTAAATAATTGTTAAGGAGTGTCCCGGTTGTCTAGGGGTTTAAGACATGACCATGTCATCACTGTTTCACACCATTACCTAAATCTCTCTTTCTTGTAATTTCCTGTCACCTCTTAGCTTTAATTATCCAGAAACGGCAATTGGTGTGGTATGACCACAGTTTGCCTTATTAAAACATTTACTCTGGTCTCAATTGTCTGAAGTTGCTGCAGAATTTGAGAATTCACATTTCCTGCGCTCTATCAAAGATTATATATTGGTTGCATTGAGTAATCAGCTAACATCTACTGTAAGAGAATTCAGTGAGCTGAGATATTATGTGATCAATGTTATTCATAATCAGTTGCCTTGCCTTTAATTGCTGTTCTAATGACATGTTTTTCCAAAGAATGCCATTAAAAAAGAAATGACCAAGGTTATTGTATTTTGGCAATTTAAAGATGTAAAAGAAAAGTTGGATATACGGTTATGTTTTTAAGTATTAATGGTTAAATAAATTACAATTCATTAAGTCTTTACCAAAAACAGCACTTGCGTTGCCACTAAGGGGGCTCCTGACAATCGACCAAAATCAATTCATCAGCAACTTATTGATGCTTACCTTGGGGAACTAAACCCTTTACTAATGACTTATTAGAAAGTGTGAGATGTGAACATATTTATATACTACAATACTTATAAATAGCGTTACGGCTAAACTAGTGGGTATTTTCACAATCTGGCAACCCAAAATGTGGTTTAATTAATGTAATCTTAAAGTTTCTCTAAAGCATTAGTAAATGGTTTATTAACCATTAATTAAGCCCGATGTTACACCTTTAAGAATTGTGTATTATTAGAAAGTGGTGCTCAAGTCAAATATATTCAAGTCCATATTTATTAATGTAGGCTATCCCGATATCACAAATTTGCCTCGATAGGATTTAATACAATAGTAAATGTGTTCTTTTGTGAACAATTTGTTAGAATATATTTCATATATATTTCATTGTTGATGTCTTTCTTTTTTAAATATTATTCAGGATTACTTAGTTTTGTGTATTTTGACTGTTATGCACCACAACACCAAAGCAAATACCTTGTATAAGCAAACCTACTCGACAATAAACCTTTTTCTGATTCTAAGTAATTGAAATGAAGTATTTAAATAAATATAAACATTTATATTTTTCCTTTAACCTCCAATGAGTTGGTTAAAAATCAAGTTAAATTAAAGTTGTTTGACTTTTATCAGTCTCTAGCTCTATTTATTTGTTTAGCTCCTTAGTTTTGACCTTAGCACACATTTAATCATTTATTTGTTTTTTTATTTTCCCTAATACTAACATTTGCCCTAGTCCTTTTCACATTTCCCATCTAAGTAGATGCATATATTATTTTTTCGTGTAGTCAGTAATATTCATGACGAGCCTGATAAATTGACTACATTTGGTCAATTTCGGGGCTCTATAGTCTGGAAGTGCTAAAATAATGAAAAAAAGATATTTCATTTTTAGAGATGTTCTTATTATGGGAAACAGCCTCAGACTGTTCTTGTTTTTTAGTGTTTCTGAGAACCATCAACAAATTCAGAGAACAAGTACTGTATTAGGTGTTTGCTGGTCTTTCCACCAGGGGGTCCTACAGCACCAGAAACCACTTGATTTGTCACTGGAGGGAGATTTCTGCCAGCCAATCAGATTACAGGTTATTCTAGTCCTGACCAATCACCTGCCGCGGTGGATGGGCCGTTATGGAAGATGCATTTGGTGATGAAGGGGGGTCGGTGGGGCAGAGGTTGAGGTTTGGGACCAGATGAGTTTGTGTCGGAGTCCAAAGTTGTGCAGGCTCGTTGTAAACATGATGGCCATATGTTGCTTTTTGGCGCTCGGGTTGTTTTCGTCTGCGCTGTGCAGAGATGGAGAAAAAGCGTCAGAGCTGGAGAGGCTGCAGCCGGACTTCAGCAGTGATGAGCAGAGACTTAGTTTGAAGAAGTCGGAGGTCTCGAAACGCAGCGCAGGACTGAATGAACAGACATGTACAGCTTTTCCTGGCGTGGAGTCAACCCTGCCAAACAACACCCATACTGTAAGTCACTAATTCAGTTTTTCAAGCCGTAATTATTCAATTAAACTCTGAGAAAATGAAATAAAGTGAGTGTGTGTGAGCTACAGTTGGAGTCGACTTCTCTCAGTCCGAAGCACATGTAACTTACTTACTGTCATCAGCCTCCAAGACGTCCTCATATCTCACACTCTCAAACAGAAAACTTTTAAGACCATTTAATACGAAATGATCCCATGCATAATGTCTTGTGTAGTTATGATTTGACAGCTGTCTTTGGTGTGAATGAGGATAGAAGTGAAATCCCGCAGTAAATCTTTCTTTATAAATGCGAGGATGAAATGAGATGAAAGAGTTAGTCGATTAATCGAACTATTAAAAGTCAGTTTTAAACTTACTGCTTTTCTTTGTGTTTAATTGTAGCAGGCAAAAGGAAAATATTTGGGTTTTGGACAGGTGGTCAAACAACAAAAAGCTATTTGAAGACATCAATTGGTGCCACAGGAAATTAAAATGGATATTGTTTCATACATTTCACACATTTTCAGGCACTGAAATGATGATCTGAAAAGATGATCATTGAAAAAATAATCAGCACATGAATTGATGACAAAAACTATCATCAGTTAAAGCCATAGTATTATTTTCAGCCCTCATAACAGAATATAATCGAATGATTCTTTTCTCGATTAACTGATTAGATTGGAAAATGAGGAAAAATGTGTTTCTCAAAATGGGTTCTATAAAGGAGTTTCAGAGGGTTTCCAGCAAAAAAAAAAAAAGGAATCATTTATTTTAAACTATTGTTTCATCTATAAGTAACCCAAAAACAGAAAGTAGCCTATGGCTGTTTCGGTCATGGGACACTTCATTTAATCAACATCTAAAACCAAAATGTGTCACTTTAGTTGTGAAAAAGTTTGTAAATCACTTTCATAGAGGACTACTAGAAATATTAATATTTAAGAAGCCTGAATAATAGATTTGTATCTTTTTTTTTCTTAAAACATCGCTGAGAATGATTCCTTGATGATCAAAATAGTTGCTGATTAATTGTGTTTTCCAACTAATCGTTGCAGCTCTAAATATTTTTTTATTTTTATGTTAGCGATTATTCTGGTGATTCGTCTACTTCCTCAACTTATCTTTTGGTCTTTACAATGTTAGAAAATAGTTTCCCAGACTTGCATTGCTTGTTTCATCCAAAGCTAAATCACAACAGTACAAAACTCAGGAAAGTGGCAAATATTGGAGAAGTTAGACCAGAAAGCTTTTGCTTGAAAAGATGACATTAAATAATCAGCCTATCAAGCTAGTTGTTGATTAATTTTCTGCTGATCCATCATTTGTTTCAGCTCTACTTACACTGCATTGGATTGATCTGAATTAATGTAGGTCTTCAGTCCAGGTCAGATCCACTACTGTCAGTGTTTGAGGAAGCAAAAGATGCAGGATGGATGGAGTTTGTATATTAAATTGTATTCAGCTAGTCTTGTACCAGGAGTATGTTGGAGGAGACAGGTACATACAGAGCTGAACTTTTGAAGAGGGACAGCTCTCAGGTGTTTCTCTTGCACACCAGTGATTTAAGAAAAATGATGCCATGGCGACAACTTGCCTCCAAAGTAGAACTGATCACACATCCAAAACTCGATTTAACACTTAGCGTCTTGTGTTTTTTGGCCTTATCTTTCTCATTCAGCCCTCTTGAATCCTCTCTCTTTTTGCCCCTTATCCATTATTATAATAGATCAAACAACACCTTCTGTTCCTTAAATACTGAACATGTTGTAATAGGAAGCACAAGTACAAACCTGATGTCCAGAGGAATGTTCAACACTAACTACTTTCTCCAAAGCTACAGAACTGTGCAGGACAGCCTTCCTGTGTGTGTGTGTGTGTGTGTGTGTGTGTGTGTGTGTGTGTGTGTGTGTGTGTGTGTGTGTGTGTGTGTGTGTGTCTGTGTGTGTGTGTATGATGGAAGAAGTGGACATTACGTCATCCCTGTGGCTCAGACACCTGGACTAGCTTTTAAGCATGAAAACGATTCGGCGTGCTCACAGAGAGCAGACTCCTCCCGTCTGTCTCTGGGCCATTTTCCCTCACAAACATTCCCCGCGTTGTTTCTGTTGAACTCCATCTGAACACCAGCATGGATTTATTTGTTTGTTTTCTGTTATCAAAAATCTGCGGGGCTAGATCAGACAAGGTAGTGCGAGCATTTAGATCAGTAGTGCACACTCTCTCTTTTCTAGTTTGCTCTGTAAACGATCAGGTCACAAAATCTAACCTACTCCTATGTTCCTCATCGCCCTTCTTTTCATGCTAGTTTATGTCTGATAGACTACAGAGAATGTATTTCGTAAGCCAGTCCCAGCTTTGCGTAATTTTCCCTTTTTTTTGTTTGTTTGTGTGGGGTTCATTTAGCTACAAACTTGCTCCATCCTGTCCTCTATCCCCTCTGGCCAAAAAAAATGTAGAGAAAAAACATGTTCTGTTTTCGGGGTGAAGCGTAGCTGGGTCGCGGCCAGCTGTTGGAGCACCAAGAAAAGCAACAGAGTTGATGTTCCACATGGTGGGAAAGGGAGAAACAGAGAGAGTTATGGAAAGTTTGGGTTTGTTGATATACAGGGAGACATCCGACGAAATTTTAAAATACAGCAAAACTAGAAAGGCACTTGAAGACACTTGTATATGTCCGGGTAAACATTTGTATTTTAAAGTCCTCAACTTCCTTCATGGAGGACAGACAAAAGGATCAAGTGTGTGTTTAGTCTTGTGTTTGCATTTTAAAGTTTTCATGCAAACAATTAATATAATTAATTAGTCTGCAAAGAGTTGTTTAAAGGGGCACTCGATTTTTACAAATTATCAATTTGTCACAAGGTGTTTTACTCAACCTGTGAAAACAGTAAAATATATTTTATTGCTCTGACGGGAACTTTCCAAAGTTTGAAAACGTTTTTAAAAAAAAAACCCAAACACCCAGATGATTTCACCAGGATGATTTTAGATACAGTTTGAGACTTCTTATATTTTTACTTTAACACCTTTTTTTGATTTCAGGCCCCGCAACTTCACTGTTTTGGTTCACTCTCACGGCTCTCATCTCATGGTTTCCAGCTGCAGCCTGTGAGCTGGTGAACATAGTGAAACATTTAGCAGCTAAAGAGACAGGTGATTTATTCAGTAGGTTAGCCGAGGCCAATAAACGGAGGCCAATAAACGGAGAGCGAATATTGGACTAATATTTACCAGGTGGACAGAAACACGACTCCAAATGAATGCTGATGCTGTTCATATCTTTTGGATGAGTAAAGGGACAGTTTCAACGTTATTAGGTGATAATAATGCCAAAAAATGTTGTTATTGCAGGTTTAATGGAAACAGGAAAATGCTGACACATGGAGTTTGAACTATCTGGGAGTTACTCAGGAAGGGAAGGTCTAATGAAAGACGTTATTGAGTCGCATTAAGGGAAATGTAAGATCCAGTGTTTTTTGGAGTTTTTGGAGTCTGGATATCTCCTCTTCTGCTGCGTTGATTTTGACCTTTTGTCTTTTCTAACTGTTATTTTGTAGACTACATGAGTAATCGATTTAATGTAAAACTACTCAGCAGGGTTCTCTGCAGCCCTCAGCTCCCCTGCCCTCTGTTCTAGTTTTCTTCAACAATGATAATCCATGAGACATACTGTAAATATGCCCCAGCTTATGCCTGTGCCCACAAAACTCAGCCTGGCATCAGGCGATTGGCTGACACAGCTCCGTGTGTTAGATCAGAGCCTGAGAGTTTGACCTCCTCTTCTGATGTTTTATGTGTGTAAACACCACTGAAGCAAAAAGGTTAAAACCCAGAGCAGAGAGAATAAGGAGCTCATTGTGCTGGCGTCTGACCTCCGAGAGACAACTTCACTGTGCTCCCTCCTGCCAGCAGTGTGTATTACTGAGTCTGCAGGATATATTTGTGTGTCTGTGTGTTTATGTGTACAGCTTTGTGCATGTACAGCAGTGTGTGTGATACTTGTGTTCTTCCCTCTTCCACTTTGATAAAACAGGAGGTTTCACTATAACTCAGTGCCCTCAGCCATTTCTTCAGCTGGCTTGCTGTATAGTGTACTTGTTGATTGTTTGGGTTTCAGTCTCAATGAACTTTAGCTGGTCAAGTCAGCATTTGTCCAGTCGGGGTTTCAGAAGAACAGATGTGGAAAACACCCTGCTGGTTAAACTCAACACAGGTGTGAAAGCAACTGGCAGAAACATTTGCAAAGGCCGGGTTCCAAGACAAGACACAACATGAAACCTGTTGACCTGCAGTGACCTTAACTGCGCCTGTCATTGTGACCTGAGTTGTAAGATCAAGGTTTTAAACAGGATTTCAGGAGGTCATATTGATGAAAAGTTAGCTTGTGTAGTTTTTGGCCAAGATAACTTTTCCCCACTGTTCATTTATGTCTTATTGCATTGATTGTATTCTGATTGCATCCAGATTAAGTGTGTTTGTATGTGGTCAGGGTGCAACTAACAATTATTTTCGCAATTGATTAATCTGTTGATTAGTTTCTTGATTAATTGAGTAGTTGTTTTCTCTATAAAAAGTCAGAAAATCAATCAATTATTTAAATCAATTCAATCAATATTAGAATATTATATATTTTATGGAAACATAAACTCCTAATATACACAAACCTTGCCTCAAATTTTGTAATTAAGTAATTGTTACCATGATAGGTGTAAAGTAGGACAAAAATAAGATTCTGTTCTCTCTGATGGACAAACTGTGTAATGCCGACACTATTTCATAATTCACATGTATGTCAGTTTGATGTTATTTGACTCTGTCTTCAAATAATGTTGTCTTGCATGTCTTTTAAAGCGAGAGAGAAAACAAACGGTTAGCATTCTTGTCATAATTGTGTCATTCTTTGACATGCTAAATAGAGCTTGACTGATAACCACCATATTGGCCTATCACAGATATATCGGTATTGGTGTATATGTACAGTATATATCTTATTGTATTGTCTTATTGTTTTTATTGTATCTTTTAAAGTTACATAAGCAGCATTTTATGTATATTTGCTTTTCTTGATTCAAGTTATACATATGTTTTTTTTTGTTCTGATATTTTATTTATAGTTATTTACAATGATTAAATTCTCAATGAAGTTGACCAAATACAGTGCACTGATGTAATTTTATACAATGAAACTTATTGTTAAAAAGCAAAATATCATGCCTCCATTACATAGCTTTGTCACAAGTGTTTGATAACCACATTTGAAGGACCATTGCAAAAAATGTGTGTTAATGTATTTATTCTGAAGCTGAAATATTATCAACCAATATATTGAATCTTTTTTACTCTCCAATATCAGTATCGGCCCCAAAAAATCCAATATTGGTCGAGCCTTAATGCTAAACAAACATGCTAAACAAATTCTAAAAAGACAGCGACCTTTTGACAGTGACCTGTCACACTGTTATAACACTATGACAATCATTATGACATTATGACACGTCATCTCATTTGTGAATTGTTTGTGTATGGTGTGTTTGGATGGGAGGACAGATAGATACTCTTATTTTGTCACCTCTGCACACAATTACATTGATAGTTAGTGAATTTATGTGCACTGAACTTCAATTGTAACCATAACATAAACAGTTTTGGGAGTAACCCCTGTATTAGGTAGATGAAAAATGGGAGTGAGAGGATATATTTAGAGAGAAAAAGAAAGTGACACAGTGTTCCTTGGGCAGATTTGAATCAACAAAACTTCAGTTACATGGTACGAGACTGTCTGGAAGAAAAAGACACGTCATGCTCTATATTTTTTTTAACTGATCAACAGCTTGAATAGATGACTGCAAAGGAAGGGAGGAGAAGTTGTCAAGCAGTCAAGTGATTAAAATATGAAAGAACAGATGGATGCAGCGAGGGTGTGATGAAGTGATTCATGTGGTGGAGGAATGATGGAAAGTTGTATTCACACACTTGGACAGCTGGGGCCAGGCCGCTTTCCACTGGACATATTTACAAAGTTTCCAGCAGGCAGACCTGGCCGTCTCCTGTGGCTTTATAGAGCTGTGCGCAGACTCTGCGGGGCTGGGCTCACCTTGTAAACATCTCTGTCCCGACAGCAAAGGAGAGGAGGGGAGAAACCTTCCTCGTACTCCACAAATACAGTGTGGGCTGTAGCTGAATACGTCACTCAAATGACCAAACACTTGAACGTCACTCTGGATGAGCAGACTGGAATGTTGTTTGCAGCCAGGACACAAAACTCGGATGGAAACTCTTTCTGCTCATTAGCCATAATATTATGTAACACTGAGTTTTTCCAATTTTACAGTAAACATTTAATACTCCATAATCTGAAAACTGTATAAAAGAATTTGTGAATAGTAAACATTTTTATTAATTGTTTATTGAAAGAATATCATTAATTCAGCCTCCATGTACTCTGTGTGTGTGTGTGTGTGTGTGTGTGTGTGTGTGTGTGTGTGTGTGTGTGTGTGTGTGTGTGTGTGTGTGTGTGTGTGTGTGTGTGTGCCTTTGTGTATATGTGCTTGGGACATGAGTGACTGTCTTGTTCTCTGGCCCCAGCTTTGTAATTTAGACAGGAAAGTAGGTCACACATGCAGAGTGCATCCAAATGGCACAGTTAGTTTGGACAGTAAGAACAATTCATTCTGCACTCCCGGCTATCATGTCTAGTGTGCAGCAAGTGACAGTAACACATACACACACACAAACAAACTCTTTGCACTTATGAATGTGTGAGTTTATGCAATGATGCTCATGAGCTGCTGTGTTGTTTTTTTTTTTTTACATACAAATGTCTCAGATTTACTTAATCATCATACATCTTCTTCCTGAAAGATTTTGCCAGAATGACATTGAATATTTTCTAAAATCTACCACTTTTCTTGCCTTATTTTTTTTTCTTGTATTCCAGTTCGCCTTCAAAGTGAGAACCATGGGTTCCCTGTCACTGGCCTGGGTGGGAGATGGATCAGGGGTGAGTTTTTATCATGTGCATGAAAATACACATAACTGAATTGGGGGGGGGAGTAAGAGAGTCCAAAATGTTGTAAGAAGTTGTGTAATGCCTGCACTCTCCTCTCCCAGGTGCTGCTGGTCTTGACAACATTTCAAGTGCCGTTGTTCATGATGCGTTTTGGCCAGTCTAACCTCTACAGGAGGTGAGAAATAGTAGAAAAAACAATGGTTGACGGCACGCTAGATGGAAATGGAGCAGTAAAATGTATTTGTCATAACTGTGGAGCTGCAGCTAATAATTATTTTCTATTATGAAGTCCTAACCTAAAAGCCAACATGCAACCTAAAATATCAGATATTCAGTTTACTCTCATAGAGGACTAAAGAAACCAAAAAATACTCATATTTTAAAAGCTTGAACCAAACAATTAATTGATCGTATAGTTGACAATTCATTTTCTGTCATTCGATTAATCAGCTAATCATTGCAGCTCTACATAACAGTATTCTGAGGGTCTAACTGCATCTTTTTCACTGTGTCAGTGAAGACTACGGGAAGACGTTCAATGACGTGACTCACCTGATCAACCACACCTTCATCCAGACAGAGTTCGGTATCGCCATCAGTCCTGACCACTCTGGCAAAGTGAGTTGTTTGGGGAAAAGAGTGTTATTCATTGTTTTTTACAAAAGAAACTTCACATACTGACTACATGCCTTTACTATAGTGTTATAGGATAGTGTTCCTCACTGCTTCTGTCTGCGTTTGGTTTCAGGTCATCCTTACTGGCGATGTGTCAGAAATCGGGGGATTTCGACTTTTTCGCTCGCAGGACTTCGGCCTGACATTTATCCCATCTGATCTGCCGTTTGAGCCCCTCATTCAGATGCTGTACAACCCAGGAGACTGCAACGCACTTCTGACGCTCAGTATCACGGTAGCAGCATTCATGCCCTAAAATCTAAAAATAAAATCCTGCACTTTTTCTGGAAACAAGATACTTGATTAGATAATTGCAACTTGACTTTATCTGTTTGCATCTCAGACATGCTATCAATTTGTAACCCCAGCAGATCTCTCTGGTCACAAGGTGGAAATCTCTGCCATGTGCCGAGAGCACTTTCAAAGTCTGGCATTCAGTATTTATGCACGTTAAGAATGGAACAGTTTTTTAATGTCTATGAAATCTCAGAACACAAAAGCAGGAACTCAGCAGTAGCAGAGAGTCTTCTAGTCAAGTCCAGAAAAACAAGCACAGGTCACAAACCAGGCAAGCAGGAAAAACCGAAGGGAACAGACAAAATCTTCAACCAGTAGTCAGTAAAACCATGTATAGGAATGCTGGATAGCACTAGACAATCTGGCAAAGTGTAAATAAATCTAGGCCAGTGTGTGATGAGTGACTGATGAGGATAATAGGATCCAGGTGAGGAAATGGGCGGGGGAAACTCAGGTGAGAGGAATGAGGTGTGTGTGTGTGATTTCATGTGAATGTATGAATTATGTTTCTGTTTATTGGTGCTTTTGTATGAGATGGTGCTGTACAAATATAATTGAACTGAATTATTTATAACTGAGTACTCAGAGGTCAACACTAAACGTTTCCCTCCTTTCATTGTCTGTGGCCATCAGTTGGACCTGTGGCTGTCTGAGGACTTTGGCACCAC
This sequence comes from Scomber scombrus, assembly GCF_963691925.1. Lineage (NCBI taxonomy): Eukaryota > Metazoa > Chordata > Actinopteri > Scombriformes > Scombridae > Scomber > Scomber scombrus. The sequence goes on from NC_084972.1 coordinate 13,968,610, forward strand.
CTGGAGGAAGATCCATGACAGTGTTTGTTTGGTCAGATGGTGAGAAATGTCCTCTAAATGTATTTATACACACAAGACTTGGGTTCTGGTTGGAGGTACATATGTTATAGATGGCATAATGAAGGACCAAGAAAAATCTACTTTTATATGTATATATATATATATATATGTATATGTATATATGTATATATGTATATATATAGAGAGTATGAACCCTCAGTTACATTTTATACATCAGTCATCTCTGTGTGATTGATTTGGAATGAAAAAACAAGTCGAAGCTGTCCATCACCAGCAGGGTATGAAACAGCTTTGTGCCTGTTTGTTTCCACACTGCCGACATGTGCATCTTTGTTTTTGGTATAACAGGCCTGTTTATGTGTGTGTATTCTTTGTCCGCCATTGTTATTCCAGCTGTCTTTCTCACCGCAGTTTGGACCACTTGCCTGACTCTGGTTTCATTTGAGCACCAGAGTTCACATGAGGTTGTGGTGTCGACCTGCGGTTGTTAGCGCTGCATTGTGGGAGCACTGTGATAGCTCTGCGTGACCACAGCTGTCATTTAGGACCTAACCTAAATTGACTGCAGAGCGAGGGAGCCGAAGCTGCTGTCAGACTGAATCATGAGTCAGCAGCAGCATTCTTATTCAGCCCACAGTCCTTGAAACCAGCAGAATCTTTGCAGTTGAAAACCTTCGTCCCCTTTGGCAGCAAACAAAGCCAGAGGGGGCTTGGAGCACAGCCCGGGGGGTCGGTGTGTGTGCCTTGGTCACACAGCACTTATAAGAAACCACAAACATAATCTGTGATCTCTACAAATTCCAAAAAATGAATTTACATTTGAACTTTCAAGTGGTTAAAAATGTGTGCACAATGTGCGCACAATTAGACCTTTCCTTTCCCAAAATCCTTCGTTTACTGTCCTTTTGTCACTCATACAGGGGTCCAAAAAACAGCATCTACTTTACAACAAACTATAATGGATCATGCAGTAAGTAAATGCAATATAGTTATCCACATACAATACATCTACAATTCAGTAATATATCCAGTAACACCACCCTGTCTCTGTCAGATGAAAAGGGAATGCTGGAGTTAAGGAAAACGGCAGACTACGGTAGAAGCTTCCAGACGATCGCAACAAGAGTTTATTCTTTTGTACTGGGAGGGCGCTTTGTTTTCGCTTCCATCATGACTGGCACGGTAGGTGTGTGTGTCTGTGTGGGTGTGGGTCTGAGCAGGAGCAATAGCTGCTTCAAAGAGTAGGAGCTGCGTGTTTCCGTTTTACCTGATGCATACAGAATCTCTAATTAGGAGTTGGTGCATGTTTCTTCAACTGTTTGTGTGTATGAAGCTTCTATGTGGAAATGAATGATATGCTTTTCACACCTAGATGCTGTGTATATTTTCTCTCTTAAACCAAAGTGGTATCAAGCCATTCAAATATTATTTTTAACATATTAAACTTCTGCAATCACCCCAGTATCATGCAGGTGAAATGATATAATCTTTCTGGAGTTGTGGGTGTACCACTGACCCTGCAACATATGTGTTGGATTTATGATCTCACTTAATGAGCTGCATGTCTAACTTAAATTGTGTACACCTGTTTATTCTTATCATCCCTTCAGCTTTTTCATCTCATAGTGAATAAAATAATAACTGTATAACAGACACATGCCTGCATATTTCCCTTATGATTATAAAACTAGTATGTTTGTATGTGTGTTTGTGTATGTTTGTGTGTTAGGGTACAGAACGTATGATCCATGTGTCAGTGGACGGAGGCGAAGTGTGGAACATGGCTCAGCTTCCTAAAGTCAACCATGAGCAGTTCTACTCCATCCTGGCAGCTAATCAGGACATGATATTCATGCATGTGGACGACCCTGAAGGTCAGAACCAGTTATGATGATGCTGATACTGATGATTGATGTGAATGGTGATGAATGTGGCAGTATTTAATGCTGCTGCTGATAATTAACATTAGTGTCAATAACACAAAATAACCCTGAAGCAGATATCCTGCTGAAGTGTCCTTTAAAAAAAAAAAACACTGAGTGGCAGCAAGTTTTCTCTGTCATCAGTAAATGTATTGCAGTGGAGAATCCAAATCTTTTGTGTGTGTGTGTGTGTGTGTGTGTGTGTGTGTGTGTGCGTGTGCGTGCGTGCGTGCGTGCGTGCGTGCGTGCGTGCGTGTGTGTTGAACAGACTCTGGGGTTGGAACCATCTATGTATCAGATGACAGAGGAACCGTGTTCTCCAAGTCTCTGGAGCGTCACCTCTATACTACCACAGGAAGTGACACTGACTTTACCGCCATTGCTTCCCTCAGGGGCGTCTACATGACCAGCATACTCACAGAGGGTGGGTCAACACAACGTGTAATGTGTTCTTACGTGTTAAATACATGGTTTCATTTAATTACAGAACATTTGTAAATGAATTACATTTGGTCTTAAAGTCACACTAAACAATGGTCCTGTACTGTATCAGTATGCCAAAAAAATTGTTTCAGTACCAATTTTCACATAACACCAAACATTTATAAGTTAATTTCTTCCTGGTTTAAATTCAAAATTGAAAAGTGATGGCAGCTACATTTGTTTGAGAAAGGTCATTTTTCACACTAAACATGTCATTGTACGCATGTCTTTGTCAAAGTTATATTATTGCTGCAAGCAAGGAGTTATTTTGAATAAAACCCTTTGTGGTGCATTTATGTACAAGTGGGAAACTCCAACATCCAAGAATGAGCAAACCTTTTAATTCAACAAACTATCATCTTCACATTGTTCTTTTTATGATGTCCATGTTTAGTTTCATTTTAGTGTAACGTGAACATAATTATTTTTGGCAGTCTGATCTCAGATGTTAGAAAATCTTTGAATGCATATTAAAGGAACAATTCAGAAACAGTCCCTGCTAATCCCTCTGACTTTAACAAAAATAAAACAGACTAAAAGTTCACTGTGATTGATTACCTATCTCAGGCAAATTTAAAATTGATTTACTTGTTTGATTTTCTCACCATAGTATAATGAACTAAAACCTATGAAGTGTTTGGAAAATTCTTAGGAGAAGTGTTTTATTGTCTGTAATTAAACGGGTTAAACATGCAGAACAACACATGTACTATTTAAGTCATCGTAATGCATATTATTGTGTCCCTTCGTAGATGGTGCTGTGGAGACAGTGATCACCTTTGATCAAGGAGCAAAGTGGCAGACGCTGCGCAGACCACAAAACAGCCAATGTGACACTGAGACCTCAACTAACAGGCCTAATAGAGTGAGACACACATATATACATGCATACGGATTATGCCATATATTCAAATACAAACATAATTTCTTTATTGTTTATGAAAATGTTTTATGTATGTGATAAATGATGGAATTGTTCTGTTTAACATAAGAAATGAATTAACCTGATCCACGCAAACACACATTGTCTGATTATCCAATATATCTTATGTCCCAAAAAGGCTTTCTACTTTATGACTTATTATATTCATGTTACGATGAGTTTCTGCAGTGCGGGTCTGACTTCATACCAACATCATCCTTATTATTGTGCATTTACAGTGTAGACTTCACCTCCATGCCTCCTACAGCACCACCATGAAGATCAACGTCCCCATGCTGCCTCTCTCACAGCCCAGTGCTGTTGGCCTGATTCTTGCCCATGGTATAAAACACACACACACACACACACACACACACACACACACACACACACACACACACACACACACACACACACACACACACACACACACACACACACACACACACACACACACACACACACACACACAAAGATGTTTTGATACAGAATCATTTTACTCCATGGTAAAATTTCTCATACCACTATCTCCCTGCCTTCCTCCAGGCAGTATTGGAGACGCAGAGTCATCTCTCTTGCCTGATGTATTTGTGTCTGATGATGGGGGCTACACGTGGCTGTTGGCCCTCAGGGGTCCACATCATTATGCTATACTGGACTCTGGAGGCCTGCTGGTGGCTGTGGAGCACACCAACTCACCCGTTAATCAGATCAAGTGAGGATAAGTGATTGTATTGTATTATTTTATTTAAGATTTTTAGCATATGTCCGCTTTAACGGCCCTTTTTTTTACTTGATGGGCTCTTTCCACTTCTCGTCCTCTACTCTCTCAGGTTTTCTACGGATGAAGGGCAATGCTGGCATACTTATAACTTCACCAGCGACCCCTTTCACTTTAGCGGTATGGACAGTGAGCCCGGCTCGCGCTCCATGAACGTCAGCCTGTGGGGCTACAGGAACGACTTCAGTAAATGGGTGGTGATTACTGTAGACTTCAGGAAGCTCCTCACCAGAGATTGTGAGTATGTGGGAGAGGATGGGTGACGTTTGGTTGGTGTTGGGGCATGTGTGCTTTTACTTTGTGTGTCTGCATGTGTATATGTCTGTGCAGGCAATGAAGGGGACTATGTACAGTGGCTTGCTCACTCTGCAGACCCTAGTGGATCTAATGATGGCTGTGTGCTGGGCTATAAAGAGACCTTCTTACGCCTGAGGAAAGACTCTGTCTGCTGGAACGGCAGGGACTATGCTGTCACCAAGCAGCTGTACCCCTGCTCGTGTACAGTGGATGATTATCACTGGTACGTCCTTGTTCCTTCCATGTCATCTTTGTAATTTATGTAAGAGACTGACATAACAAAATAGATTAAGTAATTTCTTCATCCTGCATTTAGTGTGATCATGAGGTTTAGCTAAGAAGTAGGGACACTGGACACTTTATTTCATGTGTATGGAAAAGAAAATGTAGGGTTTGAGGTTATCTAGTGGATTTTGGCAGAGTTTTATTGCAATGCTGAGCAAATTGAGCACAGACAGAACCGTACAAATCATTTTCCCTGCCAGCATTCGACAGTGTGTCTCTTTTTGTTCTTACAGTGACTTTGGATACTACCAACCAATGAACAGCTCAGAGTGTGTGGAGCAGGAGGAGTTGAAGAGTCGGCCTCTGGAGTTCTGTTTAAATGGAACTACCGAACAGCTACAGACCAGTGGGTGAGGATGTGTGTTTTTCCCTTTGGTCTTTACAGATTTCACACCCTTTGCTTTCACTCACTGTTCTTCCTCTGAAATAAACAAAAAAATACTAGCAACAAAACCTCTTTGTTCAAGCTGCAGTTTAGGAGCCAAAAAGCTGTCATTTTAAAGGGAATAAAACCCAGAAAATAAAGTGATAATTATACATTGTTATGTATGTCACAGGTCTTCCCACTGTGCGTTATGATATAGATAGCTGTAAGAAATGATGATCACCTCATTTCCAAAAGCCTTAAGTCTATTAATTAACTTAACGCAGAATGTGGAATGTATCACCATTTCTGCACATCTGGACATGGTTACGCCAGCTGTTAAATCCATCACAAAGTCTGAGTGTAAAGTATTTCCTTAGAAACTACCCGCTACTGTAGTTTCACACTATATCAGGTTGCACCATTAAAATTTGAGAAATGTCTTATCTAGTAAACACTTTAGTATTGTGTAAATTGGTTGCTAGGGAACATCTGTAACAGCATTTAATAGGAAGCATCTAACTAGCTAAAAAGGAGCATGTCGCATCTGTAGTATCACAAGCTGTAACATAGTTTTAGTTTTAGATGCCAAAGGATAACATAAACTTAGCTTAGTATTCATACAGTTTACACTGAGAGGCTTTCTAAGTTACTTTCTAAGGTAAAGATCAAAGTGTCAAAGCAAGTATGAGACTCTGAAAGAAAGTGTAAAACAGGTTATAATGCTTGCATTGCAGTAGATCCTCTGACTCTACATCGACCCTCCTCTCACCCCAATCTTCCACTCTGACAAAGAGGAACAAGATAAAAATGTCCTTCCAGTATTGTCACTCTTTATAACGCATGCATACGGACTCAGTGTCTGTGTTTGACAAAGAATGAAAAGGCGAAGTCAAAACACACACTCTATAGTCATGAAAACTCCAAAGCATTCTGTCACTTTTAGAAACAATTGATTGCTACTGTACATCAACCAGCTCTTTGTTTGTTACTTATCAGTGTTTTTTTCCTGGAAGCGCTTCTGCCTCTGCACACCTGCTGAGAACTCCAAGTTGAACTCTGTTTTGCTCTTCCTTATCTGGTCTTGTTGTTTCTGTGGCAACCTGCCATCCTCTGATTTCCTTTATTGTTGGCCTTTCTAAACAGTTTTGCACATTCCCTGCTCACACGCCATGAACCCTTCTGTTACATTAACAGTACTCCAGTATGTAATCAGACTAAAGTGCTCTCAGTTAAATGTTACGTGGTAAGATACAGAATAATTAAACATAGTGGAAATTAAAACATGATTACGTGTGCACTAACTGTATTCAAACAAGTGCAGTAGTATTTGTAATTTCCCTCACAGGTGTATATATATCACTTCTTTGGTATTTTTGATCATATTGCACCGTGTCCCCTTCACTGAGCTTTGTCTTGTTTCTCATGTCTCTCTGTCGTCCTCCATTTAAGCTACCGAAAGATTCCAGGAGACCAGTGTGAGGGTGGTTTCCAGCCAGACAGGAGGGAGACTGACCTGAGGAGGATGTGCACCAGCAATGCCCTTCATCCAAATTTTCTGGTCAGTGATGCTTAGTTTGAGAATTCTGTAAATTTGGACATATTGAAGAGGGGAACTTTTGATCTTCGCCATGATCAATACTGAAGGTCTGAGTGGGTTATATAGTTATAGCATGACATCAGTCAGCAGTATAATCTGAGTCACTGTTTATTTATGTAAGTGATGCACCGAGGGTTGTTTTTGACTTGCTGTTTCTTCACAATTTCCTGCCTCTCTCTTTCTGTCATTCTGTCAGACTGAAACCGGTTCAACAAACACAGCTGTCATAGTGATGGTTGTCATAGTGATCCTGCTGACGAGCGCTATAGCAGGCGTTTGGCTTGTGAAGAAATACGTCTGTGGAGGACGGTCAGTTCGCCACATTTCACACACACCAATAACACTGAACATATTTTTCTTCTTTTTGTCTGTAATATGCAGTTATGTCTTCATCAGGTTCCTTGTGCACCGATACTCTGTTATGAGGGAAAATGTTGAGGCTAATAAAATTGAAGGAGTCGATGATATTGACGCCCACTACATGGAGACAGGAAAAGCGCAGTACAATGAAGATTCAGATCAGGTATCTAATACTGTGTATAATGTCCGCTTTTATTGGTAGGACTTTTTGATTATCAATTAACTACTTCTGTCTCCTCATAGGACCTCTTAGAATAAGGTGGAGATTTCGGCCCACTCCAAGGCTCTTCAAGACTAAATTTAACACAGTCTTTCCTGACGCCTGGGCACTCCTGTTGTTCCCACATGCTGCTTAACATCTGCTTCTCAATTTTCGCTATCACCTGGTGGCTGGAGGACTCAACAGCAGCAGGGTGACTCTCACATTGCTTCCTTGTACCAGTTGAGGCTCCAACGGCAAAAGAAAAGGCAAACTGGTGATTTGGGGAGGGGGGACTAAACCCAGTGCAGGACAGACGAAGGCTCTGGGGTCCCTGGAGAGCTTTTGTTGTTTCTGTCACAAAGAGTTTTGTAAAGACCGTTGAGTCTGAATATGTGCTCTGTATGTTTCCTTTCATGCTGACCTAAGGGGAGATGGCCTTTCATATTTGTGATGCATTGCAGACGCGCAAAACAGAAGACAGGACTTTGAGATATATAGGCTTCTAGAAAATGTTATAAAAGTATGTCAGAATTAGGGAACAGCCAAGCAATAGAACACAGAAATTAATCATTAATATGTTAGCTCAAAGTCTGTTTGTCTGCTGCCAGTCAAGTAGTTTTTTTGTACTCTGTAAATGTAAAACTTGCAAAATGCAGTCCTGTTGTGCATGGCAGACCATTTAAACATTCATTTTTATCAGTTTCACCTGTCACTAAAATTGGACAGTAGAACATTTTTAAAGACTACTCACCATTCTTATGCTTAGAAAGGAGCACTTTTCATTTGAATAGAAATGACTGTGAGTAGTAATACATCCTAAAATGTTATTTTTCACCATTTTGTACCAGTAATGTTTCTGTTCTTACTATATACTGTCTGTTTGGTTTTATTTTATTTTTAATTTTTTTTTTTAAATTTTTTTTACAAATGAGTAGTTTTCAACAAAATCCCATCAGGCGATGCACTTTATATGTTCATAACACACTAATTGCTTTTGTTAAGTAGCCATAATAGATTTGTTATTTCTTATTTCACATCACTTTTACTATAAATGTAGGTAATACATAGTAATATTTCCATATGGGTCAATACTTTAAATTTTTTTTAAATTTTCACTTTTTAGTTTAAATTGGTGTGTGCCTACAATATAAGAACTCATTTGGAAAACAAAAATAGGGACTAGATTAAAAAAAAAAAAAAAGGAGAGAAAATGTAACTTTTACTGTGATGACTAGGAAGTAACTAGAACATTCAAATAAGTACAAATACTTTTTTGCCCCTACAAATAGAAAACTTACAAGTAAAAGACGACTGGTGCTTACCTCAGAAGAACTTGTATCTACCATATAAATGATGCAGACTAACAACAATAGTAATAAAAGAAGTCACAAGAAAAAAAAAGTAGTCTTTAATTTTAGTGCCTAGTGAAACTTTTGGAGTAAATTTTAAAAGAGCCTAGCATCATTGGGAGGAAATAAAATGTGCAGCTTCATACAGCTAATATCTTCCTCCCCCTGTTTGTGTGGTGTAAATGAAAGACTTGAATTATTGCCAAAGCACTTTTATTGTTGACTTTTTTCATTTTTAGAGGTGAAACCTAACCTTAGCCCAGCATTGTGTGAGTATGATGATAATGCTAACCCAAACCCCTTTACTTGAACTTTCTGATATTTTTACTTAACAGTATGCACCAATATGTCACTGTTGTCGTGTCATTTTTTACTCTTTGGCTGATGTTTTCTCCACATTAGCCAATACCAATATGCATTTGTGTAATGATGTTAATGCAGAGGCAGACATAATCATCAAGACAAGATAATCAAATGTTTGTTTGTTTTTGTTTTTTTCTGATACTAATATGACATTGGAGAAACTCACAGAAATGCCAGTCAACAATCATCTAAATGTTGCCAGAGAAAACATTTCCAGAAAGCTATCAGCCAGTACTGATGGTCTTTTGATATCAATATATTGGTGGTGCATCCCAAATAAATTGTCTCACAAATGTTGGAACAAAATTATAAACCCCTCAGTTTCATGTGTGTGTGTTGGCCACCATCAAGTACTTTATTCTGTTCACTGAATTGCATCTTTTCATCCTTTAGATGAGATGTTGGCTGGCTTGCATTTCTATATTATCTGCAGTGTAAGAATTGTAACTTTTGACATATGTTGCAGGGCTTATGGCCGATGCTTGTTTTTCCTAGCAGAGGCAATAATATCCCAGCGAATAAGCTATTGTAATAAGCTGGCCTAGTTTAGAGGCATATTCTCAAGGACTCTTGGCTGGACTTTGTCAGATATGAGCGCAAATTCATATGCTTGATTCTTCTTTACTTACACAGCTGTGAGTAAGAACAAACCCAGCTATTTACTTGATTCAATGATTTATTTTTGCACTGTACCTACAGATCTGTGAAAAAATATTGCATTTGTGCCTCCATGTACATCTCATTTTTTGTAAAAAGAAAATATTGGGCCATGAGTTGGGATCTTCATTCCATCTTGTTTTCTTGACTGTTTGCTCGGATAGGAGTAGGATGAATATCTTTGAATTAAACTATTCTGTAGCACAGATGTTTTATAACAATGTTTCCATCTATTGAATGAAAACTATGAGTCATGAATTAATAACACCATCCCTTTTACAAAAGTTAATTTTGTTTGGGTTTTGTTAATGCACAATTTGTAGAAATGGAATCACACTGCGATAGAATAAAAAACTGTGCTAAAGCAAATTATAGTCCACTAAAATGTAAAAAATACAAATGGCCTTTTTGAATATGTGGTTTTAGTTGTAGTATTTTAGTATTTTAGTTGGTCTTACTTCATGATAAGATCAACCAATGCAAACAAAACAATAGTCCCAAAGGACACAGTGGCACTCTCTTTCTGCAGTCACAAAACTACAGAGGCCCTTCACAAAGGTAATAAAGCAATTATTAAACAATCACTATCAATTACAGTTCACTGAAGACAATAATTCATTTTACCAACTCAATAAATAGCATTATCAAATATTTAAAATATTGCACCACACGACTACCAAATTCTATGAATGTATTCAGCATTTATTAATGGATTCCCAATATTTATGATTTGGTTATTTCCAAATAAAGAGGATATTTGATCACTGGTTGTCCACAAACTGTAACAGTAGGAGACCATGGACATTTTAATCCGTTAATCTGAAGCAAAGGGAATATTTAAAGGAACATCACTAAAGAGTGACAGCCAATTGGGATACAGCAAACGCAGGACTGCACATTTATGCAGTGCAGTGGGCACCTTAAAGGTCAGTTAAGAGGAGCACCAGAGAGGAGAAGATCCTGACAAGGCTGACACTCCAGACTAAACACAACACTGCACTTCATTGGCAGACATCCCTCAGGATTATATGAGCAATGCCACACACAGAGAGAGGAATTAGTGGAGCATGTAGTTTGTCATTGCCAAAAATACTCTTGAGAAACATTTAAGAGGGGAAATCAAGAAGCTTGGAGTTTAACTCAATCTGGAAAATTGATTTACCATTGGGGCTAGGGAGTCTATTACATTGTCTGAGAGAAACCGTCTTTATTAAAATGTAGGTATTGATTTATTTGTTTGTGTGTTTGTTTATGTTGATATACGTATGTATGTTTAACGCTGGTTCACACTGCAACATACTGTAGATGGGGGTAGGAGTTGTAGCAGTCAGCAGGGGGCGCTGCACTCTCTGTCGTGATGTAACTCTGCATCCGGAATATCGTCGTTTTGAAACTGTCAAACCTGCGAGTTAGCTAGGGTTGAAAACGTAACATTTATCATCAATACCCGTATTTACAAGATGTCGGCTGTGAGTTTAGGCAACAGTGCGTGTGGAACAATGCTTTGAAGTAATGTCAATTCATCACGGTGAGACCTATTTTAACAGTTAGCTCGCCAGCTAACGTTAGCTTACAGCTAGCTCTGGCGTTACGGTTTGCTAACACGTTTGCTAATTATATTAGCCAGGTTTGCCACCTGCCAAAGTTACCCAGATGCACACAGTTTACATGCAAACCAGCTAATAATGGTTTCAGCTGTGTATTGTTTGTGCTAAGTGTAACGAGCGTCTATCTAATGTTAGCTCGGGTAGGCGAGAGCAGTGGCCTTGCATTGTGAAAACAAAAGGGAAAAGTTAATGGTGGGGTGGCGTAACTGTCTGGTAGCTTCTGGCGCAGTCCTGAACTGCGACAATTGATTTCTAAAGGGTTTTGGCATTGTTGGTTTTTCCATTTCGGTTTTTTGATTTCAGATAGTTCAGGCTAACAACAAGTTGACATTGTTGGGTTTGCGTTGGTGTCAGGCGTTAACAGCAGCGTTGGGTGATAATATTGTGAATTTAAAGTCTGGTGTATCTTACATGCTATACATTTTGATTTCAGAATTTGTTCGTTTACTATGAGCTCCTTATCAGCCCAGCTTCCTGCATCAAGCTCATCATGCAGGACACTACCTGGAGAAGGAAATCAGGTACAATTAAACGATTACATTCACAATTATCCGCAAACATTATTCATAATTGATGCTCAACAGTGGTTTTGGTTTTTTACTATTCCAGGTGCAACCCAAAGCCCCGCTGTTGCAGATCTTGCGTGTTGCTGGAGCCCAGGAAGAAGTCTTCACACTCAAAGAGGTGAGCTGTTCATTGCAATATATGGGATATTTGTCAGTATGCAGCCTGTTGTGTTGGCTCATAATAAAATATTAGCTAAAAAGTGGCTATTTCAGGCTTCAATTGTTTATAAATGGGTCCCAATAGATGAACTTGTAGCCCTCAGGTGCCCTATTACATCTAATATCCAATGATTTGTCTAGGTGATGCACTACTTGGGTCAGTACATCATGGGGAAGCAGCTGTATGACAAACAGAGGCAGCACATAGTCCACTGCCAAGATGACCCTTTGGGAGAGCTACTGGAAGTAGAGAGCTTCTCTGTCAAAGACCCGAGGTAAACATGTTTCTGTTCAATCCTCAGTAATGCTGGAATATATATCTCAACCTGTATAAATCTAAATTAAGGAAGCCAACCATAATCTCTTATCTTCCCATTTTGCAGACCGGTGTATGAAATGCTCCAGAAGTACCTGGTGGTTCTTGGTTGTGCTGGTAAGTGACAAGTTCATTTAATAACTGAAATGTATTATACATGCTATGTGTAAAATAATGCTGGGGAACACCATCAAAGAACAAGCTATATATGAATGTTCTCTATAGTTGTACCTATTGTACCTTTTTTTGATGACTTGAAATTCAATCATGTCTTTTTCCTCTTCCCATTTGAGTTTTAATTAAATTTTTCATTTGCATCTTTACCACGGTATGTTTTGACGTGAAGGTGCCTTGATCCCATTGATTCTCTAAAATCAGCTTTTTGTTGCGTACATGGTGAGTGCTTGTGACATTGTGCATCTCTCGGGGATGCCGGCACCAGAAGAACACCATTTTCCAGCTTGAAGTACTAATCCACAAAAGAAGGCCTTAGTGAGAGAGTGTGTTATGCTTTTATTAAAGGGTGGGGTTGTCCTTTTTCTGTTACTGTGTTTTATCTGAAATGCAGACGCTGCAGAGAATCTTTCTGTGGGCCGTGAATGTGTTGAGGGCGGAGTGGAGGATCGTGGTCAGGTAAAACCGAAGCATGGTGCTAAGAAGAAACAGAGACCCCCCCCCCCCCCCCAAACCTTTACTACCTCTCTACACACAACACTGCTAATTCAAAGGGACAGGACCAGCAGCCAAACGTGCTAAGCTGCTCAGATATTAATAACTTCTGATGTAAATTGTAACATGCTGACCAGCAGTGCTGCATTGAGATCCGTAGTCCTCCTTGTGACATCAGTTCTGAAGATTTTTTCGTAAAGGATTAGGATTTAAAATGTGCCCTGTCAGGTTGTGTGTACTGAGGCAGGGGCGGGTATGGTCTGCTGTCTTCGTTGGTGTGCATCTGTACAGAGTGGCACCGTCTCTGTACAACCCCATCCTTGGTCTGGTCTGGTGGGAGTTTCAGTAATCTTCTGTGATCCACCAGCTCCACCCAGTGGATGGGGGGGGGCAGAGTCACTGTCTCTGTCTGTCTCAGAGTTCTCTTCTCTGCTCCGAGGATCGCAGCTCCTGATCAGCTACAGGCCTAACAATAACCCTGAACCTCTTCACCCATCCCCATTTTCCTACACCCCTCTTTCCGATTCCCTCCCAAATCCACTTTGTAGCACCGACTGTATGCCCACATGTATGTACTGCAGATTTTTGCTTAGAGAATCCAATAAGTTAGTTTATTTTCTATTTGCTGCATGTGCTAAATCCACTCCAGGGTGCTATCAAATTACAGATATGATCATTCATCATTGGAATACGTTTTCTTCTCTTGGCTGGGATACGATTGTAGTTTGTAGGACCTTAGAGTTATCTTATCTTAATAATCTTCATTTTAATAATTCCTGTCTGCTTTCCTGCTGCTTCTTTTTCTCATCTTATATGAAAAGGTGCTCAACACTTAACACCAAAAGCTTTTTATAAGAACATTTATCGGTTTTCTCTGTCTTCTGTATATTTAAGTATTGAACCTATCTTAGAATAAGTAAGTACATTTTATGAGCAAGTTTGTACATACTACATTTAGAAATAGCTGTACTAAATTATTTGAACACACTCTTGTATTCATTGTTAATAAGTACACTAGCTCTCCTATCTGCACTTTCTGTTCTTTACTCACACACAGTTTCAAAGTGACAGTTTGATATTTTTTGACCTCCCTCCCCACTGGCCCATACCCTAATTGCCCAGCCCCTTATTCCCTGAACCACCTCCCAATTACGAAGGGGGCCACTTTGAAAAGGAGCTGCGAGTTCTCCAAGTACCCAGTCATGGCTCTGTATTCTAATTTGTTTTCCCTTCACATGTCCTCCCACTTTAGATTTGTGGAGGTGTGGTCAAAGCAGGGCTGGAGGCTGGCAGTAATGGGCCTCTCCTGCAGACCCCTTCCCAGAGGCGACCTCGGGAGCCAGACGATGGTAGGCAAACAGTTAATGAGCTCAGCAGTATGCTTAGGACTACATCTGTTCAAAATGCTGAATTTAACTACTCCAAACATACACAGACTCCCTTGAAGGCCTGCCACGGTCAGCCTGCAAACGGCCCAAGCTGGATGTCACTCTTGATGAGTGGGACCTCTCTGGCCTGCCCTGGTGGTTTCTGGGTAATCTCCGTAGTAACTACAGCCGTAGGAGCAACGGCTCAACTGACATCCATACAAACCAAGTAAGAATCTTCATGTGTTATTAATAAGTTAATCTAAAGCATTATCATTTTCATTTCCAACAAAAGCCAGGTCAAGGTACATTTTTTCAAGCTTAAAGACAGAATTTCTTGTTGACAAGTGACATAAATTGGAGAGTAACAGTGGTGGTCTGACTGATATGTCAGCTGTCTCCTGCACAGGAGGAGGACACAGCCATTGTGTCGGACACCACAGACGACCTCTGGTTCCTGACCGAGGGTGAGAGTGAACAGGTGAGCGTGGAGATGAAAGAGGCTGCACTGGAGGAAGGGAGCGGAGGCGAGGGAGAGGCTCCACCTGAGATTGATGATGGAGGAGGAAAAGAGGAAAAGGCAGATCGAGAGGTAAGAGTTTGAGCCTCAGCAACAGTTGAGTAGAAAAACAATTGTAGTTTTATACACAACAGTATTTTCAGTTTAGCAGTGCAATTCATTTTAACAGTTAAAATGATTAATATAGAACTGTTTCTTACCAATGATGGTGAAAATAATGTAATCATATACTACTACCGATTATTTTCATTTTGATTAATCTGTCGAATGTTTTTTAGATTAATCGCTTGGTTTCCCTGTGCCCTAGGTGATGTAATCAAATGTCTTATGTGTGACATAAGACGTACACAAATTAATCCTCACATTTGAGAAGTTTAACCGGAGAATTTTTGGCATTTTTGCTTAAAAAATACTTGAATGATTAATGCATTATCACAGTTGTTGCTGGTGATGGAGATCGACTAATCAGATGTCTTTATGTCTCCAGATGCAGGAGGAGCCAGATGAAGACTCGCAGTGTCTGAGTGATGACACAGATACAGAGATCTCCACACAGGTCTGTATCATCTGTTTCTTTTTTCCTCTGTATTTTGCAGTGTTAGGTTGTGCTGGATTAAACCTTATAAAAATGTGGATGTGTGACTTTCTTTGTACCTTTTCCCTCAGGACTCGTGGCAGTGCACAGAGTGCAGGAAATATAACACTCCTCTCCAGAGGTACTGTGTCCGCTGCTGGGCTCTACGAAAGAACTGGTACAAAGATGTCCCCCGACTCGCCCATTCCCTCTCTGTCCCTGACATACCTGCATGCAGCTCTCTCACCACCCATGACGAGGAAGATGACAGTGATACAGGCATCGATGTCCCGGACTGCAGCAGGACAGTGTCTGACCCTGTCATCCTGCCTTCTCACTCCACAGCTGACCGACCTCTATCCACTATGGTTATGGGCAAAGGCAAAGGGCCTCGGCACTCTGGCACTCACAAGGACGACCAGCTCTCAGGAGGGGAGAGCCAGGAAAGTCTAGGAATGGAGGTTGAAGTTAGGCCTGAGGCACTGTTGGAGCCTTGCAAGCTCTGTCGAGTGCGACCGCGTAATGGGAATATAATACATGGACGTACGGCTCACTTACTAACCTGCTTCCCGTGTGCAAGGAGGCTACATAAATTCCAGGCTCCTTGTCCGGGATGTGGAAAGATAATTCAAAAAGTTATTAAGATATTTATCCTCTAAAAAGCATACACACATCAGTCAGGCACTCTGACCTACTCAGTAAGAAAACAAAACACATATTTTCAAACATTAGACCTTACAGCTGCATGCACTCTGGTACACAACCTCTGCCCGTAGACACACAAACACACACAACACGTGCACCTTACCTTACTTCCACAGATATACACCAAGTATAGAACTTGGTTAAGCTTGCTCTTGATTGCATGGTTTATTTTGCATCACACTGCCTCTGAAGTATTGTTAAATATCTAACCTTGGACATGAGTTAATTACACCAGATGTTTGTTTTAGTGCCACATATAAATAAGGGATATTAAAAGAAAATATTTATTTATTTATGAGAATGTCACATAAGATAGCAGAGTTTGTGTGGGCCCATTATGTAATTATCTTTTTTCAGAAGCCTTGTTTTTTCAGGCTGTGAAGATTTTCTTGTTTCTTTCTACACTGCGTTTGTTGAATTGTGCCATCCAGGAACTAGTATTGCTTGCCCTGGTTCTGTTAGTTTTGTTTGATTTTCTTTTTCAGTAGGCTCACTTCAATCCACAACTGGACATAAATGGACAAATCAGCGCAGGTATGTAACTACAAGAATTTTTCCTTGAGCATTTTCCAGGCCTTTAAAAAAAATAATTGAATGTTACATCCTGTGAATCCTCTTAGGTGGCTCTGAGATTTGATTTGAGTAATGAAGACAAGATTGAAGGAAGAACAAGTCTTAAAACCACGTTTTTGTCATCAACAGCTGCATTTCCATGAAAGTATCCTCCTAAGCTTTTCTTTTTAAAAACGTGCGCTCTCAGTATAAGTGAATGTACTGTAAAATACAACTGTGGTGGCGTAAGTTGTCTCAACGAAAACATTTTCAGAAGTAGAGTTAAA
The DNA here is from genome assembly GCF_963691925.1 of Scomber scombrus. Taxonomy (NCBI): domain Eukaryota; kingdom Metazoa; phylum Chordata; class Actinopteri; order Scombriformes; family Scombridae; genus Scomber; species Scomber scombrus. The sequence continues at coordinate 13,985,538 of NC_084972.1, forward strand.
TTTAACCTGCTTGAGAATGCACAGCTTGTGTTGACTGTGTTTTTCTCAGTAGTATTTTGATGTTAATATGTGTACAATATTTACAAATTGTCACATGTCTGATGACAGTTCTGCCTGCAGCGAGTTATGCCATGATTATTTTAATGTTTAATTTAAAGAAGGTCATTTTACTTCCCTTCCTGAATTTATGATAAATTAACATTTCTGTATATTTTGTATTTAATTTATTTAAGATTGTTTTAATTGTTCAGACGACCGCCTCCAATGAAGCCTAAAAAAAGCTGCACTTGTTACATTAAACAGTTCTAATATGTAATTTGCATCTAAAATGTTTTCTAAAAGATATACAGAAAGTCTTTAAGGAAACAGTTACCAAATGTACCCTCAGTGAAAAACACTGCATAGTACTTAATGGGTGATGGGGGTTTGATTTAAGCGTTACACTGCCATGTAATGATTATGAACTTTAATTTGTATATTGTAGATTTTATTTAGATTGTTCTTGCATTATTTGATGATTGTATTGCTGGACCACAGTGCTAATACTTATTTTGAGTGAGTGTGTGAGCTGTCTATAAATACAGTATGCTATACAGAGCTAAGACATAAGATGTTCAGTGACGGAAGGCATTTAATTCTTGGCTCTGTTTTACTTAGAGGAAGCTTCAAAGATTTTCAGTCTGCTCTTTACTTGTACTTAACCTTTCTGCCAGCAGGTGGGGAGAAGTCTCAATATTGTATCTGCCCACAGAGGCTGTATAGTACCAGTGATAGCCTAATACATACAGTATATAGAGCATGCCTACTCGTGACTAGAACCAGCACTGAGCTGGTGTGAGAGCTATATTAGCTATATATATCTATATTTATATCTATATATATATATAAAATGCTACAAAAGATTAATGTAGCCTGTTGTATGTATCACCATCATTGTGCACCTAGAGAAACAAACTTCCTCTATAAACAGACCTCATAACACAGTGGCGTATGAATCCTGTTATACCAGTGTTACTGGCTCAGAGTTAATTATTGACATTAAAACTACAATGTGATCAAACATGGTACAGTGAATATAGTTGTTTTTTTCTACATGTCGTGGAATAAAAGTTGTTTTGTAAAGCACTAAAGAGTTGGATGTTAATTGTTTAATTCACTTAACTTGCTTAATGGGGGGACAGTTGATGTATAGTACCCACTGGCAAAGAGAAATGTGTGTGTGTGTGTGTGTGTAGGCCAAAGAATAAGTCATTGTATGACAGGCCAGCTGTCATGTGTCCTCTCCTTCTTGACTGGGGTACTTGTGTCCGCCTTATTTGTGTCCTCTTGTCGACAAGTGGCACAGACACCCTACCCCTCTACTGTACATGTAACACTGAAACTGCTGCTCTTTTAATGTGTACATAAATATTGTGACTGTTTTACCCCTGGGGTTTTTTTTAGATACTGATAACTCATTAGGGGATATTCCCTGTCTGGAAAGTCCCCTGTGAATCTCTCCTCCATCTGAAACCACATGGGTAAATCACTCAAGACTTTCATACAAAAGAGGACAAAACTATTTATAAGCTCTTTGAAGGGGCAGTTTTATAGTGGGCATGATTCCAGGTAGAAACAACAACAAACAGCACTTAACAGGGAGATGGATATGTGTTTCTGTCCTCTCTGTGATGTACATTACAGTACTAAACAATCATAACAGCCATACCAAAAATGTTTCCCCTCACTGCATCTAAATCAAGAATGGCATACTGCTTTGTCCGAGGCATCTGGAACGTCACAGAGCGTAGAGATGGGGAATGGTATGACACCCCCGGTGACATGGCACTCCGAGCTTGGCAGCTCCAGAATGGCATGGCCCAGGGAGTGGTAGGGGATCTGCATGTTTCCATGGCGACAGTATCTCCATCCCTACATCCCAGAATAACTTCACACATTCTCCCTTTATCCCCTATGGCGTAGGCAATACTTCCTAGAGGGAAAATAGTTAGGATGGAAGCAATGAGTTGAACATTGCTCCAATGCCTTTGACCATTTTTATCATTGTATTGCTCTCACTGTCTTTTAAGTGAGTTTGTTCTCAGAGTTGTGAAGCACCTAAGTCACCTAACCCTAATTCCTTCCATCCCCCTTCAAACCACCTTCAAAATAACAATATACCAATAATCATCCCCCCTGTGCAACTGCTCATATTAAGCAAGTTTCATATTCCAGTCACAAAAACAAATGCACACAAAAAAAGGGTTCTAAAAAATGAAGAGGGAATCCCAAATTGTCTGAAATTCAGTCCGAATTGTCCTTTAACTTTTTTCACTTTAAAAAAAATAAATATGTATAAATAAATAATTTATGCGTCACTTTCCTGTGACCTCTGTTTGCATAACTCCAGTATAGCGAGTCTCAGCCTGTTTACCCTCTTTTGCTTTCTTCTGGTTGTATGTCTGAGTATCTGTAACTCTATCTGTGTGGTCAGGACCTTTCCTTTCTCACCTCCATACACACACACACACACACACACACACACACACACACACACACACACACACACACACACACACACACACACACACACACACACACACACACACACACACATTGTCTCTGTTGTGTCCGACTATTTGGTCGCTCCAGAAACCAGGCCGCTAAATTTGTCCCACTGGTGACATGGGAGAAGGTCAGTGGAGCCAGAGAAAAACAAGAGAAAGACATAAAGACAGAGATTAGAGTAGACATACTAGGGGGAGGGAAACAGGTAATGATACAGATATGCTCATAAATGTTTTAACTCTGCCTTAAAACAACTGTTGAGTGTCAAAATAACAGGTTTTGCTGGCTGCAATTATTACTCTGATTCATACCGACCATCAGAAGACCCCCTCCAAATGTACATACAATGTAAGTGATGGGGACCAAAATCCACAATTCTTGTTTTTGAGCAAAAAGTTTATCTGAAGATACTATAAGGCCTTTGGAATCTGGGTAGTCAAATAAATTGTGTATCTTCTCACAGTCTTTATAGAAAAAAAAAAAATCCCCCTTTGTGTCTTGATGAACAGTGTTTTCCTGTTCAGCTTAGTCAGCCACCTGAGTATTGTTTTAAGACTGTTAAAAGGACGGTGAACCTATCCTTTAAGGTGAGCTGAGCGGAACAAGAAGAAACAGAGTGGAGCTTGCCAGATATGGAGGATGATATTGAAAAGCTGGACTGACTTGGAGTCAGGCTAGCTCCTGCATAGCTGTCCACTCAAATCTCACAACATCACTCTGCAGGCGTCTACACATTACTGGCCTCAGACAGGATTCAGCCACGTCTCTTAGAGTAGCTATGTTGATTGTGGTTTACACTTGGGCAACATCTAGGTGTGAATTGCCGTCATTAAACTGGACAGATTAAACTGGATAGATTTTTATGAGGGCAAGCTTTGCTTTACCTTGTCAGATTCCTTTCTAGTAAACTGATGTAAGACTGGCAGTCTCAAAGAAATGGATGCTTTGTTATGGAGCCTGCGATTATTGTTGTGTCATAATACTTTGGCGTTACTTGAATATGTGGATGTTTGGAGCAGTGGGCCACAGGTTATTGACAGTGAATAACTTTAGGGCTACCATGTGCTCTAAAATATGTTAGTGGGAAGTGGGTTATGTACGTAGGTATGGGCATGTATGTGTGTTTGTCTATGTGTGCTGGAGCCTTGCAGTGACTGGGATGCCAGTAAAGGGAAGGGCAGCGGATGGTTCAGGGGCTCAGTCCATTCCTGTGATTTAACATGACACCACTTGCACTAAGACTGCGACAGCTGCGTATGCACATGCCGCCCATTCTGTTTGTTGTAGGGATTACTCTGTGATAAAAGCCCCAGTGAGCAGCAGCATGGCTGGGCTACAGGACTACTGTTTCCCCCTGACTTAGAAAGCTTTCTCCAGGCCTCTAGAGCCCTGTGAAAACACAGGTGGGCCACTTCATTCTGAAAATGAATGAATGGGAGTATTCTCCTGATGATTAGCCAGGCTGTAGTAGTGTCACATCACCTTTAGGCATCAGTCAAACTGTGCAGCACTGCAGCTTATGTAAGGTTCATTACTCAACAGAAACAGTGGAGCAGATGAGCATGGGACTGTAGTAATCAGCTCTGACTGCTCCCATTCATTTCCTTCAGAGTATTAAAGAGATTGATCTGCTTTCATTGTGTTGTATTGGATCAACTGGGAGGATTGTTTTGTCATCTTTCACCATTAATGTTGTGTAGTCAGTATAATTATGATCTGAGAAAGAAGAGGCTGCATTGTGATATTAAAAAACTGCCATCAAATGGTTTATTAATGGACATGCAGTTATCCTGGCGACAGTATAGAAGTGGTCTCTGAGGCAACAGACTTGGGCATCTATTGCTGTCACTATGGTGACCATGTCCTCTCCCAAAAAGCACTTAACGAGAGATCTGCACGCCAGGACTAACAGAAACACTCCAAGCAGTTTCATATTCAGTTTCTATAAAATCTTTACTCCATGTTACTGCTGCTCCAATCACAACCATATACACCATGTATGCAAGGAGGTAGTGAAGGGTAACGACATGTACATTTTTTAAAATCACTGTTTCAATCACATCATTGAGATTCACCAGGTGATTTTGTTAACATTTATGAAGATCAGCTGCATTAAGTACTCATTAATTAATTAAATCTATAGTAAAACATGTTTTTAAAGAAATATAACAACAAAAAAGGGTGCTAAAAAGTGGCATGAATGAGTATGTGCATATATGTTTTCACTGTTTTTACGTTTTTGAGACATGGTCAGATTGAAAATATATATTCCCTCGTGAATCAATAAAGACTATTTTTCTTTACTGTATTGTAGATCTTACAGTTTCCTAATACTTTCCAAGAAATGAACTCATGTAGTTGTAAATTCTCTGGAGGGAACCTGGAAATGACTGTGTATGTGTAATTATGTCGTAATTACAGGTCAAATGGAAACAGTGTTCAATTGGTACACTTCCAATTATTTCCAAATAATTGCTGGTTGCTGAACACACAAAGGAGCAACATATGTATAGGCAAGCACACAATTCAGCAAATATGAGGAATAAACTTTCAGATAATGAATTAATAATTAATACGAATAAGCGTCAGAAAATGGGTGGATGGATGGAGAATGAATTAATATTCATATGAGTTTAAATCAACCTCTTTTTCTTTAGCTATTCTTTTAAGGAAAGATTTCAACAACAGCTTATAAACTCCACACGACTAAATAAAGTCAGCTACTTAGAATTGTTACATAGAACGTATAATACATTCAATAAATTACATAGGCCTTTCATGGAAACAAGGACCTTTAAAATAATGTATTTAATTGAATTTAGTCTAACTCAGTGGTTACTGTATCTTATGTCACTGGATCGAGATCCTAGTTTATCCACCTTTAATCAACACTCCTTCACTGTTGTTGTGTTACTCTCCTATTACACGTCTGAGATTTCCTGGCTGTGCTCAGACAACAGCTCTCCAGGTCAGTGATGATCTTGAGGCTAACCTGGGGTGAGGAGGACTGATCTCCCCCCTCCTTTCCCCCTCCTCTTTCCAGCTCAGCTGTCCTGCAATGTGCTGCTGCTTGTCACTGAAGAGAAGTGGAACAGTGTTGCCAGTGACAGGGCAATCCCTGGTCCACACACACACATAAACATGCTCACACATATCAGATCATGGTCACTTTTGGGGACATTACTTAGACTTACATTCATTTCCTAACCTGACTTTTTCCCCCAGTTGGACAAGTTTGCCCCAATAAATTGTCTAAATTTTCTCCCAAAAGTAGCCTATGACACACACACACACACACACACACACACACACACACACACACACACACACACACACACACACACACACACACACACACACACACACACACACACACACACACACACACATTTGCATAGAAAATAAGCATTCCAGTTTAGATCATTTATAATTTGGATTATACTTTTTTAAACATGACACAACTATCTCTTGTTTACATGTTTATCTGTTCCCTTATAAGATGGTCGCTTTAAAAATCTAATATAGTGATTATGGATATTAAAATGTTTATTTTGTAAAATCTCCTGCATGTGGGTCATCAGGTTTGATCTACACTGACTGAAGTGAGGAAGGAAGATACCTACAAACGGTAATTAAGCACCCAATCCTCCCTAGTTCACTGCATGTCAAGTGTTCACTCCAAAATGCTGAGAGGGGACTTGTTCTTCAGGCAAAACACAAGTGTGCCTCACACTTCAACCATCACAACACACACACACACACACACACACACACACACACACACACACACACACACACACACACACACACACACACACACACACACACACACACACACACACACACACACACATACACACACACACAGGCACAGTTCTCTGGTTCTGCTGACAATGGGTTAAGATGACAGAGGGTTATGAGTGACTCTGACACACTGCAGACCCCCTCCCTGCTGTACCCCCGCGTCCAACACAGCCGTCTTTGTACTCGTTCCACCATCAGTGACTATCCATCACAGACTAACAGCCCACCGCAACCCTGCGCCAAGCTACGACTCTGCACTCTGCCTCAACCCCAAAATCAGGATCCGAGCCCAGGACTAGACCACCACCCACTGCAACTACTGCCTGGCACCCACTCCCAAATCTGAACTCCTCTGTCTTTGTATCATTTCATACAACTCGGAATGAGATTATTTCAATCACCATTGACCACTGAATGATTTACACAAGTCATTTTAGTTTTAAATCATAGTATAATATAACTTGATTGGTTATAACCCAAAATTGAAGAAAAATGAAGTAAAAGAATGAATATAAGTGAACTGAAAAATTGTTGGAGATGGCCATCTTGTTCACTCTCACTCGACTGTGTTTTCCAACAAACTGTATGTAGGCTTAAATGGTCGATCTTTCCGGAATATCTGCCTTTAAGAAAGCACTGATTAAAGGACAGGTTCACCATTTTTCATGTCAGGTGCTGTAGTTATTCCTCTTGTACATACCAACCATGAAGAGATCCTTTCCAATTGTGCTTCCAATAAAAGTGATAGGGGACAAAATCAACAGTCCCATATAATCTAACCAATTTCAAGAGAGTTGGAAAAGAATGCACACCATTATATCACTTTTTCTTTTGGTTATAACAACATATGAATCTGCTGACTTATTATGGTGAGATTTTACTGTTCATAGTCTTGCATAAAAATAAATAGTAAGTCAAAAAATTAAGAAAAAGAGAGAAGACAACATGTGACAAGTGTTCCAGGCTGGACTTGATGTGTTGTTGCCAGTGGTACGTATCAAGGATCTCCACAGTCCTCCTTTCTCTGTCAAGCACTTCCTGCCAGATATGAATATTACTGTGATAAATCTATGGAGGTGACATGGGATACACAGGGATGTAACACATCTCATGCTATGCCTGTCATTCCATGCCACTTCTCTGCTGACAGAAGTGTGTGTTTTGGCTGTTTATCCATGCTAGCGGAAGCCAGTCTGAATTAGCCGGTGAGCTATGAGGTGAGACATGTCCTGGAAGGATTAACACTTGGTGACCAGACTAACGATACGACTGGCAGGAAGCGGTCAGGAAAACGAAGGCCAATTCTCCAGTGAGGTCGTCTCATTATTGTCCACTTGGTTTCTGAGAGTAACAGAAGCAAGTGACAACTTGGTGCTGTCCATTCCTGCACAGGCCTGTTTGATACTGAGTCTAGTTTAGTTTGGAAGGTCACTTGCATCACACAGTGTAATCATTTAGAAAGAAAGTCAGCAGATATGAATGTGATTACATAAAACCAAGATCCAGCAGCAACGGCAAGAGCTTTTATGCTGTCTAAGCTTTTACATATTTACAGTAGTATGAATCTCGACGATCATTCTGAAGCTGACTTTGCTTCAGTCACAACAGTCGTGAAGTATTTATTTGTGACCTAGTTTAGAGTAAACAACAATCTCTGGCCTCATTTCCTTCCCATAAAGAACTAGGAGACAAACAACTTCTTGTCATTGCATATCATTGGCCCCTAGTAGAAGTGACAGCTGTCTCTAGACTGTCCCTACTGCCCGGCCCCCTCCTCCAGCCCCATGGCAGGGGACTTCATGTATGGTGTCATGGAGGGAGACGCAAGTCTGGGATTAGCTCATTAAGACAGGCATCTTTGATCCGAGGTTATCTCTCCCATTTCCACGGCAACTTGATCATATCCTGGCCTCTTAAGACACACACACACACACACACACACACACACACACACACACACACACACACACACACACACACACACACACACACACACACACACACACACACACACTCTCACACACACACACACACACACACACACACACACACACACACACACACACACACACACACACACACACACACACACACACACACAATCGGGCCTTAAAGCCCTTGAGAGCAGGGCCCAACAGAGATGTGAAGTGTAGATGTGCAGCAACAGCTAAACGTCGTGTCAGGTTTCTGGGGGCTCGTGCTAAATTTAACCCTGTGATCCTGCAGCAGGCAGAGGGGTTTAAATGCCAGCCTACAGTTGCTCCACACCAGTTGTTCTCCACACGTCTTCCACTCATCACAAACTCAGGCCAGGGACGAAGACAGGCACACACATACGTACACTCCGACACACGCTCCAGGCGCAGGACCGAAGAGCACATACAGTAGAGCATTTCCAGGGGAAGCAGGGATCTTTGACCCCTCACGTTCAGACCACAGCGCTGTCCAAGCATGGAGCTTTTTGAGACCAACCCTTACTTCTTCCCTGACCAGCGCTTCTATGAAGGAGGGGACAGCTATTTCCCCTCGCGCCTGCCCGGGGCTTATGACCAAGGTGGCTACCAGGACAGGAACTCTATGATGGGGCTGTGTGGGACTCTGTCTGGAGGTGTTGGAGTTGGGGTGACAGGAACAGAGGACAAAGCCTCTCCATCCAGCCTGTCACCTCACTCCGAGCCCCACTGCCCGGGTCAGTGCCTGCCCTGGGCCTGCAAGCTGTGCAAAAGGAAGACAGTGACCATGGACCGCCGGAGAGCGGCCACACTGAGGGAGAAGAGGCGCCTGAAAAAGGTGAACGAGGCTTTTGATGCTCTGAAGAGGAGCACCCTGATGAACCCCAATCAGAGGCTGCCCAAGGTGGAGATCTTGCGGAGTGCCATCCAGTATATCGAAAGGCTGCAGGCCCTGGTGTCCTCCCTCAACCAGCAGGACACTGAGACAGGGCAGCAGGGACTGCACTATCGACCTGGCCCGGCCCAGCCCAGAGTAAGTAGGACACAAGAGGGATGAGGAGAAGCAGAAGGTCACATATTAAACACTGAAAAGAAGGCTAGCGGAGAGGAAAAACAGGGAAGAGACACAATGCAATAGTTGAAGAGAGGCAAGAGCTGAAAGGTGGATAAAGGAGAAAAATAGTCCAAGTACAATGTGTGAAAACTTGCATTGGAATTGATCACCGTGGCTAAGTTTTGAGGTTTCAGCTGGGGTGATAAGCTAATTCATGTATTCAGTCATAGATTGAACATGCATTTCCTGTCAGTGTATTGCAATTCTTTTCAGAGGTTTTAAAGTTATAATCCAGTTTTCAGTTGTAAGGTATTAAGAGGATAGAAAGCTTTTGACAGGTTGAAGATTCTAGGAGACCCGAGAAACAAACTGATGAGACAGGTGCCAAAATATAGTAAAACAGACTTACCCAGTTGTCAAAATGTAACTGAATGTGCATTTCAAATGGTTTTCATGTTACAGGGAGTCTTATACAATATGATTTCTATTTGTATTTTGTTATCTTGTTTCTCTTGTTGAGAGATTGTTCATGGTGTACATTTGCCTCTGAGGGGTCACAGGATGCATTGATGCTGTGTGTGTAGCGTTACACTACTCTGTCTTTGTGTGGGTTGGGGTGTGCCATGTCATAATACCAAGTGACTGACAGCAACTTCTGTGTGTGCATCTCCATGGTAACAGGTGTCGTCGTCAAGTGAGCCCAGTTCTGGCAGCACCTGCTGCAGCAGCCCAGAGTGGAGCAGCACTCCCGAGCAGTGCACACAAAGCTACAGCAGTGAGGGTGAGTACAGTTCACACACATAGTGTCATTACACAACACCAGCAGCTCAGTATGCCCTCGGTCGGATACTAAATATGTGACTGGGTCTCTCTGCAGATCTCCTGAGTGCTGCTGACTCTCCAGAGCAGGGAAACATGCAAGCCCTCACCTCCATCGTGGACAGCATTACTGCAGTAGACGGAGCTGTGGCCTTTCCTGTGGACATTCCCAAATAGACCCTTCACACTGCGGACCCATAGAAGCACACAAGTGCCACTAACACAAAGCAAAATGATAACTAATCCCAAATACAAATTTAACTTATTTTTCAGCTCGGATGATCTGTGTTTTGTGTTTTGTCTCATGCTAAATTTCAAATTTGTGATTTATCAGAATTGTAGCTCTGCTGATCAAAGGCTCTGCTAGCCTGACAGAATTCCTCCTTTTTACAATGAGGCCTTATTCCCTTTATTCCCTGCCTTATCCTGCAGTCCAGACCGGTCTGTCAGAGCCACAGGAGCTTAGTCTAACTAGAGATTCAAGGACTTTGCTGCATGAACCCAACACCTAGTTACTAGTGTTGTATCTGCTATGCTCATGGCCAGTCTAGTAGAGCCACAGAGGAATGACAAAGCCTGTTTTTTCTCCTTACTTAATTTAAGTTTTCCTCTTTTTCGAAACCTTTCCCTGATCTTTCATTCTTTTTTTGTGTGTGTTTTTAATGCTTAAAAAAACATGAGTTTATTTGTGGGGCCAATATGTACCATGGCAGTTTTGACCAAGATCTGCTTAATTTAAACTGGTTATGAATGCTAGTGATGTAAATACGTTCCCTTTTTCTACAGAGTGGTTTTGCCATTTTATTTTTTATTTTTTGCTAACTTATTTTTGACTTTTATAACTAAGATTGTTGTGTATTTGTAGATGTTCCGAAAAGTAATATTTTCTGTCCAATAAAGACCATTTTCAATACATTGTCTGTTGTTGCCTTCAATTAAAATGAGACTCTGTGACTTCAAAAGGAACACAACACGCAAAATCTTTAAAAAACAGCTTTACTTATGTCTATATAGTGTCATAAATACAGTACACTTTTTAAATAGCCAAATAATAAAATCTTGATTTGTCAGCATTGTTTCACACCTGGAATAAAGACACAGTACTCATAGCTGCCACATAGCACATTACACCTTTTAGACACCTTGAAAAAACTGTAAAATAAAAAAAAAGATTGTACACCCATCCAGCACTTCACTGGTTCATATGCTGTGTTCTCATTGGATGAGGAGTTGGCCAGCCAAGAGTACCGACTGCTCAGTGGCACGTCTCCATGGCAACTAAATGGGCGGTGACGTGACAGGATTCGACAAGTCTGTCACTTGGAGCAGTTTCATGTGGATGTCATTGGCTGATGTTGAGCAGCAGTTTACAGTTTGATTAGAGAGAAAAGTCAGGAATCAACAGAGAGGAGCTACAGTGTTCACACTACCCATCCACAGAGAAAAGTCATGGTCACATCGCTGGGGTCAGCCTTTCGCACGCAAATTCTCTACAAGTCTCAAGCAGAATATCATTCGCACACACGCACACAGAAACACACACTTTTCATATTAAAGGATTCTCTCTACTCTAGGCTACATAGTATCATACAGAAGGCGAGAGAGGCGGAGAGAGGAGAGGTAACAGCTACACAGTGTCAAAAAGAAGAGGAGGAGGAAGAGGAAGGGAAAGGAAAGTACAGGAGCAAAGAGAGAAGTCTGAAATTGGACCCATGAACCTGTGAAGAGTCCTTGTAGAAACACACCCCCGCCTTAGTGAGACCCTCCCACTAACGATTCACACACTTACAGCATACGGCAAAAGACACACAAAGGTCCATCACAGAGAGAAAGAGAAAGGAAGAGAAAGAGAGAGAGAACAGTCACTATCGAATACAGGGCATTGGGTTTCATACAGCAATGATATTAGATTATTTTCCATATATATTTCCAATATATATATATATAATATTTCTATAAAAAACATAAGTCATCCATTTTATGTACAGAGACGATAAATGAGTAATACCTTGCATAACCGGTAGAGGGGCAATGTGCAGTGGGATCTGCCATTTATACAAGTATTCATCACGCCCAAGTCCAAATCAACGACTAGTCATCATCCTAAATATTTCTTTTTTTTTACAACCAACTCTTGTGTTGCCAAGGACGTGACAGCAGAGGAAGATTGGTTTGGACTTTGGACATGTTGAGACTATTAGAACCAGGACAAGAACCCACAGCTGAGACCAAGGGAGCAGGAGCACAACACCACAACAACAAGGCTACTGGGAGCACTAGGGTAAACTGGGAGAGACCAGGATTTGTCTCCTTTACAGCAGCAAGCGCAGCCAATGAGCACTCTCGGAGTTCAAAGGTCAGAGTTAGGCCTCTGTATTGCACGTGTCCGAAGGAGAAGTGAGAGATGAAAGTTGGGAGGTGAGGCTGGGCAGCTAAGGGGCTAGCGGTGAAGCTTACCCCGCCCCCCCTCTGGCACCCAGGTGTCCCTCTCCAGATTTGGCATATCACTCTCAAAAGGCCGCAAGCATGTTTCCGTATAGGTAATGAGAATGCACTGGAGGACAGAAAAAAGATTAAGAAAGTCAGAATGGGAGAAAGCAGATATTTAAATTACTGTATAACTTCCCGGACATAAATTGACAAAAGCTAACTAAACTATTCCAACAGAAGAAAAACATACTAACGACACAGTATATTATTCTTTTACCAGGTTGAAGACACATTGAATCAGCATTCTAAACCATATCACACTAAAAACTTACCTTAAACCTATGAAAGGATAATGTTGGCTATATTTTTCTTATTGTCAACAAATCTCATGTGCAGAGCCAAACCAAAACATGAACTGATCCTACTTAAGTATTGTGTGTGTATCCAAAGTCTGATATATTGTATTTCTCTATGCTGTAGACCTCAGTTTTTACATGTCAATGAGCTGCTCCGTTGCCCTGAGTGAGATGTTCCTTTGCCCTGAAGGCAATGGCTACTGTAGTGACAACGTCTTGACTTTGTACTGAATTGCTTTAAGAAATTTACAATGAAGTATAAAGTCAAAAGGTTGAGATAAGTAGCAAAAGAAGCTAGAAAAGCTGTGTAAATTAAACTACATTCCTGCACATGTGCAGTGGGGACTACTGTATATGCAACTACTGAAAACGTGATCACCATTTATTAGTCTTTTGAGCCACTTATAAACAAACTGGTGTAGCCACTGCCTTCGGGATGAACCCAGTACAATGGTGTAGCTCACTAATGTGTTTTAATAGGTGTGGATGAGAACAAAGGTCTACAGCACAGAGGAATATGATTTATCAGGTTTTGGATACACACCTTTCTTGTAAGTTGGATAACTTTGTTGTTGGTTTGGCTCTATACATGACATTTGTTGAAAAATAAAGAAAATGGCCTGCCTTATCCTTCAAGTACTAGCAGACCTTAACGACAGGCTAAGTAATAATTCAATATTATTGCTTATCGACTTTTGGTGGAACTCTGTCGTGATGTATGGACTATTTCTGCTGTGTAAATTAATGGTTCCAAGCATGTTGTGAGTACACAGTACATTTTTGGGGACTTTTTTCTGGTGCTGATTTAAACACATTTGCTGTATTACAGCAGCACAAAGACTTAAAGAAAGGAAGAGAAAGACTTAAAATCAACTATGGTACCTGTTTATGACTTAGTACTAAAGTAGTAACAGCACATATGAGAAAGTGGGTGAAAAATGAAAAATGGGGTTTGTTTGACCACATGTATTCTTTAAAGCTGCAGTTTGTAGAATTTAGTGACATCTAACAAATTACCATCATCAACTAAAAACAAGAATACTTGTTTTTGTTATCTTAGAAACCCTTTATATTTACATAGTGAGCTTCCATGAAGCCCGCCATGTTACATCCCTTTTTTTTCCTTTTTTTTTTTACAGCAGCCCAGAACAGACAAACCAAACACTGGCTCTAAAGAGGGCTTTTCGTCTCATGGCCACCGTAGGTTCTCCTACATGCTGGGAAGGGGAGGGTGACGTGAAGGATATTCAGTCGGTTGTAAATGCCACTAAATCCTACACATTGGCCCATTAAAGCTCCATTAGTTGATTTCTTGGCCACTGGGTGGCAGTGGAAGAAGCTGAATTGAAATCATTATGGTAAATGTGTTAGCAAACACCTCCAGCAAACATTCTAATATTCACACGCTTTTAGTTTCTGTTCTGTGGTTTTCTCACTATGAGTAATACATTACACATTTTACACCACAGTTTACCAGCTAAAAGGCCCAAATCAACCAGATACCCATATCAGTACATTAGCCTGGTACAAGTGCTGCCACATTTCTGCCTCATGCCACACAGCTGGACAATGCTGGTTAACCTGTAAGTTCAGCAGTTTCAGGTGATGTTTTGTTAGCTTACCTGTTAGCATTAGCGCTCCTGTTAGTAAGCAGAGAGGAGTTAGCATGAATAGGTCCGCACTGCCGAGGGGTCGAGTCTCGGGGGCGCCGGAGGAGGAGCTTGAGAGGACATGGTAGAGAGGGGTTGTGAGCACAGCAGGACAGAGAGGACACAGCATGCAGTTAGTCAGTCAGTCAGGACAAGCTGAGAGAATGGTAAGCACATAGATACACACAGAAAAATACAAAGGACGGAGTACTTTGGTTAGTATTGTGACATACCTTCAGGCTGCAGCTGCTTCTTGGGCATCAAATTCACAGAAGGCGGCATGGACATGGAGGGCATACGGAAGCCTGCAGGCAGAGTTTCCATGGAGCCTGCCATCATCCCCAGGCCCGTCCCTCCCTCACGTGCCCGAAACCTCTTACGCCACGATGGAGAGCGTCGAAAAGACTTGTCATCTCCACTCTGCAGGGACAGAGCGAAAAGTCAGGTCGGACAACTGGCCCATTTTCAACAATATTGGGTTTGATCAAAGCAGCAGCTTGTGAGGTCACCTCCTCTAGTCGTCGGTCGGTCCCCAAGGCTAACAGGTTGTTGAACTCCCTTTCCAGAACCTGACGTGCCTGAAAAACAGCAAACACAACATCTGTGAGCAGATAATACAATGGAGCTGTGAGCAAAATATGTCCAATGTCCGTAGAATTAAAATTAATTACTCTGATAAACAGGAGTAAACTAGAACAGCCTGCTTGTGTTTTCTGTTGAACTGCTAAGAACAATCAGAGGTAAATCTTGGCACCATGTAGCCGACAGTAGAAGGAAATGCTGACTGTACACAACCCACTGTGCCAACAAAAAGTAAATCAGCCGATCTCATAAAAGCCTCAAACAGTGTGACTGTTGGAAAATGGACTGGCTGCAGAAAGGCCAAAATGCCTGCCGCGATCATAAAGTACTGGATAAAAAGTGTTGAATATGTGAGATTTTATGATACAAAATAAACAAAATGAGGGTTCTTAACTAATATGCTATGACACAAAATGGACCAAACAGCCTTTAAAAATAAGAGCAAAACATGTCCTCTACACTGAACTGAATGTCTCTCTCTGTTTCAGATAGTTCAATCATTGAATGCTTAACAACAATGAGTTTTCCACTGTAGGCACCTGTGTGTTCTGCATAGGAATCTGCAGGATGAGTGCCAGGCTGCTGTAGTCAAACGTCTCGTCCAGAGAGAGGAGCGCTCCATGAACGCCGCTCTCCAACATGTTGCCACTATACTCCCTTAGACCAATGGACTGGACCCAGTGGATCACCTGTTCGTTGGTCCACACCAACACATCTAAAACAAAGAACAGTGGCTCAAACTCATGCTGTTGTAGCACAATATCATATAGATTCTCAGCATGCATCATTACCACTAAATAGGAGTGACTTGATTTAGCGTAAGAAAGCTAGAAACACAGAGAGAGAGAGAGAGAGAGAGAGAGAGAGAGAGAGAGAGAGAGAGAGAGAGAGAGAGAGAGAGAGAGAGAGAGAGAGAGAGAGAGAGAGAGAGAGATAAAGAGATAATGTGCATGTCCGCATAGTGTCAACTCACTGGCACACTCCCTTTGTTCATTTAAAGCACAGCTGTCAGCCAGCTTTCCAAGTTGGAACAGGCGGTGTGTGTGCATGTGTGTGTGTGTGTGTAAACGGGGCAGGATTCTGATTTGACACGACAGCTGAATCAAGTTCATGTGCAGAACTCAAGGTCAAAAGGGCGACAGGGCTGGCTAGATCTGTGTGTGTGTGTTTGTGTTTGTGTGTGTGTGTGTGTGTGTGTGTGTGTGTGTGTGTGTGTGTGTGTGTGTTTGTGTGGACCAATCTTGGTATGTGGAGCTTTGGATCATAAGATTGTAGGTCTTTCTTCAGTTGGCTTTTTGACATGCTCAGGCCAGTTTGACAATATCAGTCAAAACCTTTAGGTGGTACTCTGGCCTGATGAGACTGTTAACATTTTTGAACATGTGTGTGCTTGCTTTATTGCTGTGTGTGTGTGTGTGTGTGTGTGTGTGTGTATGTGTGTGTGTATGTCTTAAATGTACCTTTCATGTCGTGTTGGCTGTCTTCTCTCCGACGGTCCAGTTCTTTTCTGTCATAATTGAGTCTCTTCAAGCACATAATCCCATACTGCAGACTAGCCCTGGTGCACACACCCACACACGCAAAAATACACACACACACACACACACACACACACACACACACACACACACACACACACACACACACACACACACACACACACACACACACACACACACACACACACACACACACACACACACATAAGGAGACAAACAATCTCCCACACATAGAAAAGCACAAGCAAATATGCATCATTAGCCTTCTCATCTCCATTGCTAATGTATCTAGTTAGCAGATGAAAGAGGTGGCTGATCAAACAGCAACTAAGCTAATCGTTCTAGCTGCAGACCTGTGAAAGCTGTCCACCATCTTGAGATGGGTCCTCAGATCCTTCTTGGTCAGGTGGTCCAGCATGCGTGCATCTACTAGACATTCCATGAAGTAGGATCGGTACTGAGGCAAACCAAGGCTGGGCAACCACTCATTGCCTATCCACTCATGATTCATGTCTCCATATGCCAGAGTCTGCAGGGACACAGCATTACTGAGGTTTACAATAGAATATAATTATGTACCTATATACACAAATGTGTAGCAAATAACAACTACCACTTTGTGATGCTTTAACACATACAAATGGCTAGGACTCATGGGACATGCTGTCAGTGAATAACAGATCATTTGTCTAGTTTAAAGGGTCAATTCACACAAATAACACAAATTACTCACAAATGAATTACTTACATAACTCAACCTTAGTGGTATCTATTGAAGCCAACCGATTTATCGGTTGATGTTAGCTTATTGCAGATATATTGTATTGGTATCAGCATATACTGTATGTCAGAAAATAGGTAACAAAAAGATTTCAGAAAAGAAATAGCATCTAAAAACAGAAACAAAACATTGGCAAGTTTTTGTTTTATTTTTATTCTAACCCTTAAATGTTTACTGCACATCTTGGTCGAATTTCTTTAGTCAACTATGACCAAGGGATCATTATCAAGGCTCTATGTTTATGGCTCTATGTCAAGGCTCTATGTTAACAAAGACTTTTCAGCTGATCTTAACAATCAGATTTTAGTAAGTCTCAAATATTGATATTGGCCTCAAAAGCTCAATGTCAGTCACATTTTTATATCTGTTGCGGTTAAGAGATACAATGGTACAAAGAAATTTAGTTTGTGGTACTCAAAGCATTGAAAATGACGCTTGAAACAATGTCCTGGTTACTCTATTTCAAGGTGAAAAGCTCCATGTTACTAAAAATTACTGCAAATGTCCTTTATCACCATCTGAGTTATCGGAGAAAATACTGAAGGTGAGTACTGCAGGTAGCCCTCTCCTGTTCAAATACATGTGTGTTTATGTGTCAGTGAAGAGCTTGGGCTGAGTTTCAGGGTGTGAGCAAACAGATGTTAGCAGATTAGCAACCTCACCTGTGCCCAGCTGCCCTCCTCATTCTCCTGAGTGGCAGCACGGTAGAGACAATACACAAGGTTAGAGACACATATAACACACTCAGAAACACACACAAACAAAGCTTTTCTATGAGCTTTTTCTCTGCAGTTAACCTTCAATGACATATCAACTGTAATTAGATACATAAAAAGACAATCATCATCAATCAGTTCAGATCACATGATTACAGGCTGCACATGACATCCACATGCAAGTCCTAGCACAAGCACAAAAAAAATGTGTTAGTGTGTGATGTAGTGGGTATTTAAAGGGGTCTTCCGGGAGTGGACATATGTGTGTCGCGGTGGGGACAGTGTCGGTGTGTGAGAGTTGTTTGGTGGGTAGGGGAGAGGGTGGGGAGCACCCATATGGTACTGACCGCTTTAGTGGAGGAAGCCAGGTTCTCCATCTCTTCATGAGTCACCCACACATTTCCGGAGGACTGCTCAGAGGACGACAACACACACACGAGCACCCACGCACACATACAGAAGCACACCCAGTGGTATATTTTCACACATAACAACCCCACGCACACACAAAGACACAGACACAGACAAACATTGTGTTGAGTGACGCCAAGGAAGGGAGTGTATTTCAGGCAGGTAGCTCGTAGCTATATATGGCACTATTTATGTGTTGTTTTTACACAGAACCTCATGCATTTACAGCAGCAGAAAAGAACACGTCAACCAAGCTGAAGTCATGATGCAAGCCTTTACTGTGGTCCAAACATAATAACAATAAAAAACAAGAGTGATGAGTCATCACCTGAGAGTGTGGGGTGAAGGTCAAGACTAAAGAGGTTTTGACTGTAGTTCATTTTTGTGTAGGGTAATGTGTTCAAGTTCACAGTCCTGGGTGAAGATTTTGTGCAGTCATTTATTGATCTATTATTTGTGCATGGACATTTACATGAATGTGTCTTTGTGTTTACCGTTCTGGAAGTGAGCGGTGCGGAGGGGCTTGTGAGGGAGACCATCTCCTGGATAGCCAAGCGGAGTTTGAGTCGGTGCAGAGGGTTACTGATGCCGATCTCCCTCTGGATCTCTGTGTCTGACAGAGCCGACATGATGGCTCCACTCTTCACGTTGGCACGACAGGCTGCCACATACCACGCCGGCATACCCACCCACAGCTGGTGAGAGTCATCAAGATATTAAACGTCAACGACATTGTCGCCGTAAAAGGTCCGATAGAAGGGAAAGGGAGTGCAGATCAGGCTGCGATAGCAAGTTTAGTATTTGATATCACCATGTATGATGTAACACCAGCATCGCATAAAGACAGCAAGACAGATATAGGTTTTATACAGATTTCTTTTAGGTAGATTGATGGAATACCTCTAGCCAGGAGACAACAGTAGGGCCATCCCACTGGGCAAACGGCAGACCTCTTTTCCTGGCATCTTCCAGAAGCTCATGTCTAAAATTAAAAACCGTGCCGTAAGAAGAAAAAAACAGGCCTGGTGAATAATTTCTATAACAAGAAAGGATGCTTTTACTTTTTCTTCATCCTGCGATCCCTCTCGGCCTGGGTGCCCAGTTTTCCCAGAGTCATAGTGTCACCAATGCCCATGTCAAAGTCTGAAATACAGCACAACAGTGTTTATTTCTATCTCTGTAGATCACACAGTCTTTGCAACAGTGTGGGACAACTAAATGTACCTGATAATGCAGGTAAAGGCTGCCCATCCCTGATCAAAGTCTGTTCCAGTCGACCCTTTTCCTTCTTCCCAAACAACCGGCCGATAGATGACTTGATTCCTTTCTTTTGCTTTCTGCAGCCAATTACAGCAAAAAAGACAAATTGTGGCACACAAAAATATACAGTCTGATATTGTCTTGTTAGAGAGGTAAGCAATTATTTTGGTGTTAGAGTAAGTCTGTGACTCATTCTCTTTCCTTGTCCCATCCATGCTGTCATTGTGCATTCATGTGAAGAGTTCAACATATTAAGGACCATTCAAGACTTGTTAGTGGATAGTTGACCAGCTGACTTATCATCTCTACTACTTTGGGTATATGTGTATGTGTATGTGTGTGTGTGTGTGTGTGTGTGTGTGTGTGTGTGTGTGTGTGTGTATGTGTATGTGTATGTGTATGTGTATGTGTATGTGTGTGTGTGTGTGTGTGTGTGTGTGTGTGTGTGTGTGTGTGTGTGTGTGTGCATGCATGTGTTTTTACCCTCGTCCATCCTCCAGACTGCCTGTGAACTGAGCGAAATTGGTTTCCAGCCGTAAACTGCGAGGGGAGGAAGGAGGCGACGTCTCACACTTGATGGTGGCTTTGTCCACTTCCACAGGTGACTGGAAGAGTCACAAAACCAACTCAACTCAGTCACGAAAGCCACAGTGGGACAGGAGAGCTGTACAATTGATTTGTGTTTGTAAACTTACTGCAACTTTCCTGCGGTGTTTCCTCAAGTCGCTTGGCTATTAGACAAACAAAATAAGTCACAGTTACAAAAGAAGCCATGCACATTTTCATGTTTCCTACTGATTTTTTACTGCCTTTTTTGTGTGTCCAGACCAGAGTCATGATGCCTAGATGGTGGCTGGCGTTGCGTGAATGGTGTTTAGGTGTTGAGTGGCCGCTGGTGGGCGGGGAGGAGGAGGATGCCAGGGACTGGGCGGTGGCGGAGGTGGGCAGGGCGCGGGGTCGAAGTGTCACGTTGAGGCCGTCCATGCTGCCGCTGTTCACGCGAGACTCAATCTCATCAGAACGCAGATCTGCTGACTCTCTCTCCACCTGGATCATCCTGCACACAAACACACACACACATACACCATATAATACTGAGCCTCTGAACTGCTTACAATGATGTGTGTGTAAAGAGCTTTTCTCCCAGTAGGGATTCTGTTTTTAAATTTTGAAATATTTTAAAAAGTTGAAAATTGGATTAAATAACATGCAATCCTGGAGAAACTGGTTACTAAAAATTGCATTTTTATTACCTTGAGGGAATCTGGCTCATAATTAACAACTATTTTGCATTTTCTCTCCAGAAGCATATTCTGAGTTGTCAAAGATGATCTTGTTTACTGTGAACTGCATTAAATAGCATCCTCTTCACCAGAAAAACAGAACAGAAATGAAGTTCTCTATCTACATGTTATCATTTCTCAATCCAATTCCACTATCAGATTTTGGTGCAACCTGTCTAGCCACAAGCCTTCATGTACCGCATTAACAAGATGTAGTAGCAGCACCTCTACTCTCTGCAGTATCTTTAATATAGTTAATTTTCTCGCAATTATTTGTTGCATTATCTTTAACAGTTTGTTCTCTCCTTATCTGTATCTTGTTCCTCGCTGCTGCACTGACCCAATTTCCCCATGGGGATCATGAAACTGTCATGTGCTGTAATCTAATGTGCCTGTGATTTGTCACCTTATCTCTTCATTGATAGCGTCAAGCTGCTCCTGCAGCATGAGAGCGAGAGTCTGAGCGTCTGATTGGCCACTGGGGGAAAGCAGCGTTGAGCTAACATCGTCATCCAGGTCTGACTCTGCCTCGATGTCGCTGCCGAGCAGGTGGCTGACGCTCCCACGCAGTGATGGGTAGTCCTGTTCGAACATCGCACATACCTGGTAACAACAGATGCAGCTTTCACATCATGTAGAATAAAATGCACACTTTTTATTCCTTTTTTTGATCATAAATTAATGCACCTATAGAATACACTACATGGGTGAATCTTGATTGTATGTATACATGTAAAAAATACAATTTGACATTTATAGAGTAGTTTGTATGTGGCCAGTTATGAGAAGAAATGGATGAACAGGGAACTTACATCAGACAGCATGTCCATTTCAGCAGGTGAAAGAGAGACAGAGACAGAGAAGTTAGTAGAGAATGGTGAGTTAGGCATGAAGATCGATGCATGAAACCCACTGGGCCTCATCGTACAACAGCCAAGCACTGACACGTATTAGCAAAGCAAACATGAACAAAAAAATTGATAAGGAGCTGTATTTGGTTAGAAGAAAGCTGACACGTGATCTTCTGATCTGTAAATTGGCAAGCCTGCTTAGTGTGTGTGTATGTGAGGAATTGTGTGAGTATTTTGGCCTGATAAAGACATTATTAGCACCTTGTTTGGGTCATCTCGTAGCGCTGAGAGTCTGCCCTTTTGTGCCCGCCTGATCACAGTTGTGCTGTAGTGGCCATCTTGGCCCTCCACCACAGAGTAGCGAAGGTCGCTGGAGCTACCCAGGTGAGACCTGAGATTACATACAAACAACAGAGCACCATCATCAAAAATGTATGTAGTGTAGTGTTATGTTAGAGTATGAATTCCAGTAGATCAAGGAAAATGTGTGGTGGATGTGAATGTTGTACCGAGGGTGAGTTCCATCTCCAAACGCCCCACTGCGGCGTTTCAAATGGTCAATCTCATTTCTCAGCTTCTCAATCTCTCCAATCAGCCGTTCCTGTGGGAGAGAGGGGATGATGGGTAGTGATGAAACATGTATTCAGATCTGTCACTTAAGTGAAAGCAGCACTACCACACTTCATTACATGTTAAAGTGAAGAGTAAAAGTAAAATGCCAGGATTCCAAATGTTACTTAAGTGAATGTATATAACTATTACCAGTAAAATGTACTTAAGCATAAGTAGAAGTTGGCCACTGTAATATTAGTTAATTATTATTTATGTATCAATGGAGTAGTTTTACATTTTGGGAAATACACTTAAAGGCTTGAATGAGAAGTACTGCTGTTCTGTATGAAGCTACAGCCAGCTGCCAGTTAGCTCAGCTTAGCACAAAGGGGAAACAGCTAGCCTGTCTCTGTCCAAAGGTAACAAACAAATTATATCTTGTTTGTTTAAACAAGATATAGGAAGAGATATGCACTGGACTGGGAGACTCTTGACAGAGGCAATGACCTGCTAGGTGAGACTCACGTGACCAAAGGGGATAGACTACTGGCTGTGTGAGCTATTAATGTAATTAATGTAGCAAGGCCAATAACACACTCTGTTTGTTAAAATACAACTCTCTGAAACATAGCAACAACTACAAACTACAAAGTATCATAAAATGTAATATCCATGTAAAGATATTAGTTACATTCCATCAGTGATTATGGGGTTTGTCATCTGGGAGTGAGGACACTGCAGTATTTTCTGTGGTTATGCGTTTGAATTAATGTTTACTGACCCTGGTGTGGTGAAATTCTTCAAGCTGTTTCTGGCAGTTCTCGAGGTCTTGAATGAGGGAGTTCTGGACAAAAAAGTCAGAAGACCGTGTCAAAACAAATCTGTGCTCTGAGTAGAACATGTGTTGTGCTGTATATTAATTTGTTTTGTGAAGCAATATCAGCTGCTGCTAAGATGATTGTGTGTGTACAGGCCTTGCCTTGTCCTCCAGTGCAGCCATGCGTTCTTTCAAATGGAGCTGCAGTCTTTCATTGGACTCAGTGAGCAGACGATCCACGGTGTCAGATAAACGCTTGTTGTGCTCCTCATTCATTTTCTCCCTCTGACGAGCCTGATGAGCAGAGAGGGAACCAGACAGGGAGAAATGACATAATCAAATTTTCTGTGTGAAACAGACTCCATTTATGTGTATTTACGTATGCAGCTAATCAAGTATCTCTGCATGGATTAAAGGATGAAGTGTGTAATTAGCCCAAGATCACCAGCTGCCAGATATATAGTAGGTCTTCTGAGCCAACAATGGATCTCACAGCCAGAATGATTTAATTACAGTCATTTACGTGGTGATGAATAAAGGGTTAAAAGCCTTCTCTTTAATGGTAAGGGCTGTGCTTATGTATGCTACAGTCATTTCATTAAAGTGAATTACAGTAATACAGATACACACAAACACACATCTGCATCCTCAGAGAGCTCCTCCGACTAAATATAGTCATGAAATTGCACAGAGAGAGAGAGAAATTAGCCTTGCGTGAATTATTCAGTCTAAAGATAGCAGCCAATCAGTCTTTTAGCGATGGGGGAGAGAGAATGTGTTGCATGAAGATATGTGGATTTGGTTCAAATTCATGCAACAATGCACCGGGAAAAAGGAAGTGTGTGTGTCCTGTGTTTTGTGTATGTACAGTATGTGTATGCATGAGGGAGCACAGAGCCAAGAGTTGAGGCGTCCAATTAATGTGAAGCTTCAGCCCGCACACACACACACACACACACACACACACACACACACACACACACACACACACACACACACACACACACACACACACACACACACACACACACACACACACACACACACACACACATCACAGTGAGAGGTCAGAGAGACCCTGCAGGGCTGGTGCACACACACACACACACACACCCTTCCCAGCTCTTGGTTCTTCTCCTCCAGTTGTGACTCCAGCTGTCTGAGCCGCTCCTCCACGTTGCCATGACGTTCTTCAGCCTGCAGGGGGAGACACTTATATAAGTACAACTGCCTCCATAAGTTCTGTAACTATACAGTATGTCTGTCTGTTTCTATATAACTATAATTTTATTCTTGACTGTGATTTCAACAAAGTGCGTGTCTGTGTGTGTGTGTTACCTTGGAGAGCGCTGCCACTCTCTGTGCTAGTTCAGCCTCCACCTCTGGCAGAGTCTCAGCCTTCCTCATGGTCTGAGCCAGCCTCTGCTCTGCCATCTCCAGCATCTCCTGCAGCTGGCGCACCTTCTCCTCACTCTGACACACGCACACGCACACGCACACACACACACACACACACACACACACACACACACACACACACACACACACACACACACACACACACACACACATGCAATGAAAGCAGAGTGACATTGGTGCGATCAGCCAGAAGCAAGGATACGACACAGGGGCACAAATGGAGGATGTTCTTGTTGCTTGCTGGTATTCCCCATGTAGAGATGAACTAAGATTCACCTTGAACTACACATGAACCTTTGAGGAGGATGTTTCTAGTTCTCACTCAGTCCATTGAAAATTCTTTGTCGTCTTAAATACGCTGAAATAAAACCCACTTCCTTACTTTTCTCAGTTTACTATCTTGGCTTTACTGTGGTTACCAAGGTTGAGGCAGGACATATGAAAATGTTGCAAGAGAGAAAGAGAGAGCACATTGGCCTGAATCCATAACTCATGTCACCTTCAATCACCTTCATCAAGATACGTGTGCCATTTTTAGTGTCACTCAACAACGCATTAGGATTGTAACACTGAGGGAAGCCTAAACATCCCGAATAATGATATAGCACATTTATAAATAACGATTTAGTCATTAGTGTCAGGTTTCATTGCCTGATTGGTGACAAAGCAGTTCACTTTGTTGTTGTGTTTGTTTGTTTTTTCCAACTCTATGCTAAATTCAGCTTAGTTAAAATTAACAGGGGTTGACATTAAGCGAGGCAGCCATCATTAATTTCTAGTTACCCTTTTTAAACAATTATCATGAAATAATTTGAATAATAATAATGGCTCATTATGTTCATTGCTATGTTTTAAACCTTGTATGGCTAGTGTTGTTTTGTGTATGTTACCTGTCGATGCAGGGAGTCCTTGGTGGCCAGTTCATTCTCTAATTTGTCGTTGAGGTCGTGGATGTGTGTGGTTTCCCGCTGTGCAGCTAGGTAGCGTTTCTCTAGCGTTGTTATCCTCTCTTCCATATCCTCTCTCTGTGGGTGCAGAGAAACATCAACAACAGGAAAAGTGTGTGAAAAGAAGAAAAGCATACACCAATTTCAATTCAATTCAATTCAATACAATTTTATTCCAGATCGTACTCTTTAATTTGATTTAAAGAAACCCAACATTCCCCCATGAGCAAGCACCAATGTGCCTTATGAGGTCAAAAGCCAGAACCTAAGAGTGTTGATGGATTTATGATCATTTAAAAAATACTATCTTAGGTATGGCAATCAGAGGTGTATTTTTTATTAATATACAAAACTACAACTTACATCTACTACAGAATTACGGCAAAATGTTACTTTTTTATAAAGTTTTTTTTTTTACTTAAAAAGCTTTTCTTGCCTGCTGCTTAGCTTCCCGCTGTGCTGGCTTCCACCAGAAGCACATTTATCTTTACTCCATCCTTGACTCTTACCTCTCTCTGTTCCCTCTGTTGTTTGATTGACAGCTCCTCACTGCGACTCAGTTCTCTGCGTGTATTTGTAAGTTCAGCCTCAAGCTCAGCCATGCGGGAGTTAAGAGTGGCAGAGTGCTCGCGGCTCTGGGCCAGTTCCTTATTGGTCCTGTCCAGCAGCTCCTGGAGCTCAGACACACGGCTGCTGTCATCATGGGCGTCTATTGAGCCGTTGGGCAGTCTCTGTAAAGTGGACACACACAATTAATGGATATATAGATACATTCTTATAAAAGAAACCTATCTAAGGTACCTAGATTTTACACGTACAAATGTACATGCTATGGTTGGAAGGTGATGAGAGTTGGTGGAAAGCTAATAAAGTTGGATGACCTAGATAAGAAAGTGGTGGGGTTTTTTGCATTTAGGGATGGATTGTGTGAAGTTAGGCTGCCATGTTGTTGTTTTGATGTTGTTTCTCTTCTCTTCACGGCTCAAAGTGAAGTTAATTCCAGGGCCTTAATTAAACAAACCTTCAGAGACACATATTCAGAAAGTCAAAGCAGTGGGCAGCCAAAGTTAGTAGGACCCCCCTCCATTCCTTCATGCCTTCTCATGAACACCTTACATAGATATATACACACACACGAACACTGGGGGAAATAGATTTAAATGGTCTGCAACTGTGTAGTACATGCACCTGGTGATTTGCAATTGTGCATGATTCCAGTTTAGACATAGAAAACTCTCATTAGCTAACCCTAACCCCTATCTGACTGACAAAATGTAGCAATCATCGGGTACGACATGGCTGTTAGCTCTTATTGGTTTGGGAGATCAGAATAAAAACATCCCCTAAATGGTGCTGGTTATTACATCATGAGGACGGTGACTGTCGGTGGAGCAGTGGGGGAACATGGATAGATATCCTAACAGAGAGTGTTTGCACAGTTTTCACTTTGCACTTTTCCTCTTAACGCTCTTTAGCCTCTCTTGGTCTTTTCCCTCTCGCTCTCTGTGGCCTTTTTCTTTTTGATAAAATCATCCTTCTGCTTTCATCCTCTCTTAATGGTAACTTATTGATTTTTCAAGATTAATTATTCCTTTAATAACAATATATTGACACTTTTTTCCCCTTCAAGAATAAAATAAATGGATCTTGAACTGTTTCTCCTTGGAGGAGGGGAGTTCCATCAAGATACAAACAGTCTCTGCTGTTTAATCACTGGGAGGTTTGCTACTCCCTGCAGACAGACCCAGACACCGTTACATAATATGCGCTCATCTCACAGCCGGCCTTAAACCAGGGAGGACAGACCTCAAACAGAGAGCAAGAGCAGCTAACACATTACAACTATCAGAAAGGAAGAGAAGGATTTACCTGCTGTGCATACTGTATGTGTGTTTGAGCAAATGTTTTAATGTGTGGAAGACAGAAAGGAGATGCAAAGACTGACAGCCACACACACACTATGTGTACTATAGGCAGACATAAAATAAAGCACAGAGCAGAAAAACAATCACACAGCCAGGAAGACCTTCCATGTAGGTTTGGATCCATCTGTTCGCTCCACTGAGTCACCGTCCTTCCTTTGTTTCACCATGTTCAACTGCAGTGTAGATTAAAAGAAAAAAAAACAAAAAACAAAACCAAAACAGAGCATGAAAAACTCACACATTTACTATGTTCTCTTTTCTCTTAGTGAATCTAAGAACAAAACTCAGCCTCCCAAAGGGAAGCCTATCTCTCAGGCTGCCAGCCGGCTTCAGACATCCTGCTTGCCCATATTTTACATAACAAAAATATGAATTATACTCAGAATAAAGGAGAGGGATGGTTTGCTTCTGTAAGGGTCTGCTCCTCTCATAAAACTGCGTGATCAGTGAAACTTAACAAGCTTGAAATTTTATATAACCTCCTGGGATTTTTCTTTTTCTGAGCCAGCTGTAAATATTTAGCACCATTTTATCTTTAGAATCATTTCTTTAATGACATTTTTAAATAGATGAAGGTGAATTTGTACATGCCAGTACACGTGTGCAAGTGTGTGTGTGTGTGTGTGTGTGTGTGTGTGTGTGAACAGAGGGGCTAAGAAGACAGAGCCTCTCACCCAGTGTGACACTTGAAGCGTATATCAGATTAGACTGGAGGCTTCAACAGATGTTTGCTAGGGACTGAACAGATGTTTCACTTACAAATAATCACACATAGGAGCACGTGCACACACACACACACACACACACACACACACACACACACACACACACACACACACACACACACACACACACACACACACACACACACACACACACACACACACATTCTTACACCTCACCTCTTGTGTGCTAGCTGCTAGCTGTCCCTCCAGGGTGGTCACCCTCTCCAGAGCCACCCGGAGCCTCTCACGCACCTGACAAACACAACAAGAGCACAGAGAAAAAAATTAGGACACATCTAAATGGAGGCACAACCCCGGTGTGAACTTTTAAGAGTATGGATAATTTTAAGAGTAAAAAAATGTATTTAATTATTTCTAATATCTTCTGTTATAAAAAATATTACATCATATATATATATATATATATATTTTTAATTTGTTCTTGTTCCTACCTAATTTGCTGTTGGTTTTGTTTGCTGTTAATGAAAACTCAACACTCTTTCTCTTTGTTTCATACTAAATACAACTTTCATTATTCAGGGTGCATAAAGCCTTTAAGCTTAAAATACTAAGTACTGAGGGTCATTAATAGAAGCTTAAAGAATATGGCTGGCTATTTTCTATATTTTTCTTGTTGTAAACCTCTTGACTTTGTACTATATTGTAAATTTCTCAAAGAACTTAAGTACAGTCAGAGAGGTTGTGATATTGTTTACGCTCCCCCCTGCTGGTTAATGTACATCTATTCTAAATTTAATGAGTGTTCTGTGCTCTTTCCCATTCAGGAGTACCTGGTCTGGCCTGATTGGGGAAAATCTGAATAGAGGGAGCTTGACTCCTTGTCTCTTTCCTCCTGGCTCAGCATCAGCACTCTGAAATGTGACCAGTTTGAGTTAGTTCCTTTCTTTTGTTAGTTCTTTGTTAAAATGGGTCTAGTATTCCTGTGTTCAAGGCTTTGTTTCTGTTTGGTTTCTGTCTGTTTGATTTAGTCTAAATGTTGGTTCAGGTTAAAACACATTTGACCACCCCTTGTGGGGTTGTACTAGGTGGCTTCCCTTCATTTTTAATTTTTTGCCAAAAATAAGTAAAGAAAATAAAAATAATATTTTTTTTCTGCTACTCCTTGACTATTTGAATTATGTTACTGAGTGCTCTTACAAAGAGCATTTCTGGGGGTTGTAACAGGTATGTAGCACAAGGTAGCACAGCACTGTAATAGAACAGATCCCTCATATGTGCAGTGGCATCTGCCTTATAAGACAACACACCCAGATACTGAAAATGTGATTGCTGTTATTAGTTTTTGGAGTTATTCCTAAGGTTTTTGGACAACAACAGAGGTTAATATATCAGGCTGTGGATACAGGCACAACACTTTAAATTAGGACCAATTTCATTGTTGGTTTGGCTACAGATGGGATTTGATGACAATAAGAAAAATACAGCAAATCTCTGATGAGAAGAGAGAATAAGCAGCAAACTAGAAGAAGGCAATTTCTGAATAAATGGTGATGTGAATTCTGGTTGTTGAAAAACTGATGCTAAACTGAATTGCTGACTTTAATTTGGATGAAGAAGCAGCTGAAGGAGTATGAGTTGGACACAAAAACGTGTTGAATATTTTCAAAAAGCTTGAATGGGATTCAAAAGTTGAATAAAACTCCAAAAGTATGATAGATGAGGAACATTTCAAGGTTTGAAATTAGTCAGCAAACAACCTCTTATAACTCAAAAACAAAAAATCTTTTAGACTTTTAGATAGCACTCTCTGGCCTTCTAGGTGTTTTATTCCTATTTCAATTGAAATAATAATGGATTAGAGAGGACAATTTTGTCTAAATTTTGATGTAAAAATTGTGTTTGTGAAGAAGAATAATTGCTGAAAGTCTTGTGACTCCATTTAAAGCTTGAATTAAGTTTTGACATGAATGTATATAGGATTTGGAAAAGGGTGAAGATTATTTACTTAATGTGTACAAAATTGTTGAAAAAGGCTTAATATTTTAAAAAGTACAAACTGTAGAAAAAAGAAAAGTCATAACATAAATGAAAGTCGTAAAGTTACCATGTAAGGCAATTTATTTGTTAGAACAGACCACAGCCCTTATGTGTGTATATACATTTGCGTGTGTCCACCTTTTCATCCAGAGCCTTGTGGTGCTCAAATAGTGACTTCAGGGCTTTGAGGACCTCCACCTCGCTGGAGACTCCAGATGGTGGGGGTGCCTGTCTCTTCACCACTGTCATCCTCAGACTGCGTTCGTGACGAGACACCAGACACTCCAGGTGCTCCAACAGCAGCTACAGCACACACACACACACACACACATACACACACACACACACACACACACACACACACACACACACACACACACACACACACACACACACACACACACACACACACACACACACACACACACACACAAGCATGCATGCATTCACAACGGGAGAGAGTACTCATTTCCAGCAGAGAAACATTGTTTGTTTTCATCAGCATCAGCATACACTTGCTCTCGCATGTGCACAAACAAACACACACACACACACACACACACACACACACACACACACACACACACACACACACACACACACACACACACACACACACACACACACACACACACACACACACACACACACACACACACACACACACACACACACACACTGACACACATACCCTGGTGTTGTTCCTTTCAGCTTTCAGCTCAGATATTTCCTCCTCTTTCTCCAGCAGCTGCTCCTGGCATATGTTGAGCTCCTTTGTCAGGGTGGCAAACTCCTACACAACACACACAAAACACCAATACAGAGGTTATTACTGTATCACTGAAAGTGAGAAAGTGAGTACATATCTCATGCAGCAAACACACCTGGGTGTGGCCAACCAGTTTTTGCAATTTTGGCAACCAGGAGCACAAGCATACTCCGAGCACTGAGCAGCACACATTGTAGGAGAAATACTTGATCAGCAGGTGAAGTTTGGGCAGTATTAAATCATGGGCAGTCCAGTTCAGCTTCAGCAAAGAAAACTAGATGCTGTCTAGGAAATGCTTTCTGTGCACCTGCGATAAGAGGTTGTCAGAGCTGGTGGAAATTACAACACATTTCCATGACAAACTAGAGGCCAAAATTGCACTTTCTGATCAACATAAACACAATAATCTGCCCATCTTAGTGCCACCTCTGGGACTTCTTTAAGCCTTACATATATTGCAGCAAGCTCAACAGGAAGAGATATATATGGTTTACAAATTATATGTTAAGGTTTAAAAGAATGTTTAAACATACAGTATACTTTGAGGGTCAGATTAATGCTGCTTTCATTATATTGTTCAAAAACAAGCAGTTAAGTTGCTGTGTGCAAACAATAAGAACTGTGCCGTCTTATTATCTTTAACAAGCAATCACATCGAAGACAAGCAACAATGATGGTAGGACTCAAATTAAGACCAGATTATTTGAAATACATTTTTGTATTTCACTTGAGAGCTATTTGATTTATTGCTCATTCGTGACACTCCTCAATGTTGACAGACATCTATGCACTTCACTGAAGCTTTTAAGCACTTGCAGCACTCCAGACACTCCTTGTACAGCAGCCACATTTGAAAAGCTTGACCGATGAATGGCTTGAAGTCAGACCACAATGGTTTCTGATGGGTTGGGATCCATGTGTTTGAAGCAATTTTCAGTGTAACATTCAGTGACTTTGTGCAAACTGGTGGCACAGCACAGCAACCGATGCACCTCTAAGATGTTATTGATCTTGTGGACAATAACATACTAACATGGAGTAATTTTGACAACAAGGTGACATCAAATAGCTGTGTGGAGGCATGAATACATCATGCCTGGAAGCATTCCAGAGCAAGGACTTCCTGAGATTTGAATGTTGAACTATTCTTTAAAGCTCAACAAGACAAAAATGTGTCTGCTATGGAAAAACTGCTCTTCAGTACATACTTTCACATCTCCTGTATCTCGTGTCGAGTGTGCAGCGCGTTACTTCATGTTAATCTATTGCAGCTTCTCCCAGATGATTCAAGATAGCAACGACACCAAGTATTGCAAATGTGATGGACATTTAATTCTCCTTTTGGAGCACTTAAAAGTTGGCTCTAACTTTAATAGTGTGGGAGAAGGACACTGTGATGCGACTGCAGCGCTAACCTGCCACGTGTTTGGTTTTTTACAGTTTTTAAACTTTCATCGTTTTTTACCTATCAGTTTGTCATTTTGGAGAAACCTAGTACTTTAAAAATCATAGCTGTAAAATGTGTGTGAAGACATTATAACATATTACTGTGCAATACACTGTTATAATAGTTGGCTACAATCCAAGTATACCATTAGGATTACAGTCAGACTCTAATACAGTTTTATACTCCATGAAGAAGTGCAGGTGATCCTTAAGATTGTGTGCATAATTACAGTTTAAATAGGAGAGTATTTTAATATGTTGTCATTGTATTATTAACTTCTCTGTGACTGACAGTATCCTGCACATGATTGCTTAAACTGGATATCTGATCCTACCCACCCAGATGTAAGGAAATATTAATAAAAACATTTTTTAAAATCCTCATGGACACTGCATTGTCAGATGTCTTTTGCTGAAAATGATACATGATTTCACCTTTTCTGGTATGGGATTATAAAGCCTCCACATCCTGCCCTGCTCAGATAAATCATAGCAGGGTCAATTGATCTCACACAAGTCTCTTCAGATCAGTGGGAGAAAAGGTGAAATGTCAGAGCCTGCTCTTGTACTTCTAGTATTTCAGTATGCGTCTATAATGTCTCTTTACTGGACCCAAGTGCAGTGAAAACACACCACTTCTGACTTCCAAAACTTTATATTTATTTTCTTTTTTCAGGCCAACAGAAAACAAGAAACCCTAACCCCAACCCTATACTGCCAGAATGGGCGGGTACACTAACTGGACAGGTCACAGACAAATGCATTAAGCTGACGAAACAAGGTATGGTGAGCTTAGCCGATTAGCCTGATCAGTCAAAGCAAACTACTGGCCATCATGTTTGAGGAAAGCCCAGGACAGTCTTCATGTCAGAGGGCTGGCCCTATACTTAATCCACTTGCCCATTTGATTTTCTGTTTTGTCTGCAATTGACTTGATTGACACAAGATGATAAGCCAACATTATCGCAGTTAGAGTATACACCAGAGAATGAGCCAGTGACACGCAGAGTTTCTGCTGGATGTTCATGTTTGAATATTTTTTGTGGTTTGATCACACTGCAGCAGATATTGGGTATCTATTTATTTACTGGAGTGTGTATTCACCTGTGTGTACACATGAGAATATAGGGTTCTGTTTTTTGTGACTGTCTGCATGTTGTTTGAACATCTCTTGGTGCTTTGTTGGCATTTCCTGTAAGCCTGGCTTTATTCCAAACCAATACCCAGAGGCTTACGCTTACTCTGCTTGTTTCAAACACACACATGATTTTAAAGTCCTGGTGCTCACTGCAGCCGTGACACTGCAGTCTCATTCTCATGTTTCAGAGAAATTGGGCATAACTAAGAGATGCTTCTTTAAAGTTCAGATGTGGAATATTCCATGTTGTAGCTGTTAAACTATAGCAACAAGACATTAGCTCATAGGATAGTGACACACCTGTCTTTTGTCTGGGTGTATGCAAGGCAGGTGTGACTGGACAAGTATGAACTACGAAGAGTATGTACCTCAGATATCTGAGCTCTTGAAGTGAATAATATTTTTTTTTGTTAGAATCTCAATTGTGAACAGAAATTTTACAGATTTTAAATAAGGTTAAACATTGAAGAGGTTCATAACAGCAGTAGTTGATTGAACAGTAGGAACAACAAACAGCTAGTTATCCTTACCAGGCTCCATCCTTCCAGTTTGCTTTGCACATCATATCTCTGCTCTTCCCCACAGCAAATAATGCTGTATCACACCTCCATGAACCTGGAGTGTAAAGCCCTGCGTGATATTTATCGAGCAGAAACACCAGTCTAGCAGCATAAATGCATCTAAGCTGGCCCTGTGCTTTTAATGTTTATCCTGTAAACCTCACTGTACTGGCCTGTATTGTTTTACTTTACTCCATCATACAGATGAGATATAAAAACATTACAATCAAGTGGGACTGGCAAAACACTCAAAGACTTGCTGAGCTGGGTTGTCAATAATAATCATCTAAGGGATTTAGATCTGAGAAAAACACAAACACACACAAACTCTTAGATTCCAGGATTTCTGTTGTCGCTGCACGTCACGCTGCAATCGAGAGAGAAGACGGTGGAGTGAGAGGGAGCGACTGAGGAGGGAAGAAAGATCGAGGGAGCAAAGGGAGGAAAGGAAGGAAAGGAGAAAATGGGTCAGCTTGTTTGATTTACTTTCCCTTATTCCACTGGGGCGCACGGTCCATCAATAGACAGGAGCTCAACCCAAATCCACCAACAGATGTTAAAGCTCACTGTCTCTTTCAATCATGGTAAAAAGGCTCAACAGGCCACTTCTTGTGCTCCCTAGCTCATCCCTCTGCCTTTTAGGAGTTCTCTACATCTCCCCATGAACTGCTTCGGTACTCAAAAAACAAAAAAAATCGGAGAAACATGTGGTGACAAATAATAATTGATAAAAATATGAAAAGTGTTAGGTAACAGAACAGACAAGTGTAAAATATAACAGCACATCACTGTCTAGACAAACAAAACTCTTAATTTCTCAAAGCTTGCTCAAAGCTCTCCAATGCCTTCCCTCTGGCACACACACACACATGCAAACACACACACGCTATCACTGTGTGCACCATGCAATCCTAACTCCCCAAAACCACATGAGCTTTGAAAATCCCAGGATGTTTATTCAGCTTCACACAACACTCAGATTCAAGCGCAGCTCTTTGACAACACAGCCTAGACATCTGTCAGAGAGTATATCACGTAGAGCAGGGAGAAGGTTCTGGGCGTCTGGAGGAAGCCGCTCTTCTGCCTCCAACCACAATGTGAGATAGCAAGTGGTTACCAAACACTGCTGAGCCCAGACATTGTAAAGGGATTTTTCCCCTTCGCTTCCTTAAGCAGTTTGGGATTAAAGGATGAAAAAAAAAATGCTGTGAGTGTGTGTGCAGAGAGTAAGCGAGAGAAAGGGAGAAAGATTGGAGTGCAGTCGGATAAAAAAAAAAAAGCAGCTGAAAAATTGTACATTCACACACACACACACACACACACACACACACACACACACACACACACACACACACACACACACACACACACACACACACACACACACACACACACACACACACACACACAATCCAAAAAATATGATTTTTTTTGTGAATGTGCTTATCCTTCTGTATTTGTGTATCTGTGTGTGTGTGTGTGTGTGTGTGTGTGTGTGTGTGTGTGTGTGTGTGTGTGTGTGTGTGTATGTAATGTGCTTAGAGATCGGTACTATGGAGAGTTAACCTTCACCACACACACCTGAACTGTGCCTGAAATTGCTCCCTTGCTAACTCATTCATTATTCCCTGAACTGTATAGTCTATATTCAGCAGTAAAGTGAGCATTTTGTTAGTGTCAACTCAGGAGCAAAGATATAGTATTGCAGTGTGGAATCTTTAGTAAAAAGTAGCATACATGCTTTAATGGTGTGCATTTTTCATTCTACCCGTACCTACAGTACATACAAAGGGAAATGAATATAGTGCACTAGGTAGGAAATATGTATTAAATGAAACAGGAACTTTACCCACCATGTTCTGCTGTCTGATGAAAACATGCGCGTGAACTTGTCTGTGGATGTGTGGGTAAATCAAAAATGACAAAATTATTTTCACTTTTCAATGGTTTCTTGTTTGGTGTTCAATAAAGTTGTCAATCACTTGTATAGGCCATTTTTGATACACTACTGTTGAATGTGTGTTTTAACAATTTTACATTTTACAAACATAAACTTTATCTGGTGGTTAAACTACAAATCTTTCTTGTAATTTATCAGCTGACAATACACTGATACTGATTTATCAGCAAAGAGCTTATATCAGCCAATATATCAACCTGGCTGTTTATCAGCCTCTTATCACTTGAAGATAACCAAAATATTAATATAGCTCTTTTGAAAAACTGGCATCTTAAATGACCAATTAAACAATCCCCCCTCCGATTCACAGTTGCATATACAAATAGTGGTGATATGATGAGTGGTAAACATCCTCTCTTTAAAAGACAGCTGTAAAAACAAATGTGTAAACTAAAGCAGAATATCTCCTTGACTCTAGCAACTCTTAAAAAAAAAAGTTGATAAGTTGCTCCAAAATCTATCTCATCAAAGATCAAATAAAATCATATAAAATGCCAGAATTACTTTAAAAAGTATTAGCTCAATTACAGTAAGACCAAAAGAACAGTAAGTGACAAAATCAATGCAGAATCCGACTGCAGCTGATGTTTGTTTTTGCAACCCAGAAGCTTTAGATGCTGGGAAAGCAAACCACACAGTTGCCTATAGAGCAAGTGAGAGTGTGAGAGATACATCCAAGTGCTTCAGCATGTTAACCACTTGAAAACACATGGACACTACTGACAAAATAACTATTTGCAATGCATCTGTCCATCCATTTTGTTTGACATATTCTTCTGAATGTTATTAACTGCAATGCAATGCAAACAGAAAAATATGTTGCGTTTTGAATGAGATATTTGCATTGCTCACTTTTCCCATTTAGAAAAACTCTCTTCTTTTACCAAAACATTGCATTCACTGATTTCTTTGCCTGCACACACAGTATAACTTTCAGCAGAACACAACAACTTCACATCTGTACTCTGGAGGTTGATGAAAAACAAGTTGTTTTAGGGAAAAACAGAGTGGTTACAAAACATTATACATGCAGTATTCGCACACTTGAACGCATCAGAAATCACATATACAGCGGAGTATGCTTTTAAAAGAATTCATGCACAGCCGCTGTCTCTATGGCAGCAATACTTCTGTAATGTCAGGGTATATTAACAAGAGAGGAGACCAAAACAGATATAAATCAATGTTTACCAAAGCCTGAAAAAGATGGTACTGTCAGTATCAGTTGGTGGGACGGGAGAAAAAAGGGGAGAATATGTGGTATGTGATATTACCAGCAGTGTAAAGGAACAGATCTTTTACAAAGTAAAATTTTACGGCATTTTGTATTTAAAAGAAGTTCTTAAATTAGAATTGCAATAGCTCAGTAACACCTTGGGATTTAGCCCTTTTTTGTGGTCAGAGATATTAGATTGAATATTCAGAAATCAGGCTCAGAAATGATCAGTCACTATAAAGAGGCAAATACGGATGTAGATACCTCTGATAATTCATCAGAGAGATCCTCTATATAATGACTGAGCGCACCAAACAATACAAAATTAACTCTGATGTAAATCGTGGTAATTCACTAAGGAGTGCCACGCTGAAGATGAATGCAGGGTCGGGGGCTGGAGGATGAGTGGGTCCCCAGGGAGATTCAGGTATCACAGCTCTGTAACTCTTCACCACTGCAGAGAGAGTGAGGCAGCACACAGCGGAGAGGTGGACTCGACCTTCCTCCGACAGATCTTAAACCAACATGCACCACCACTGCTACAACATCTTGCCTGGATGTTAGCCCAAAGTAAGTAGTGAGTAATCTGTTTCCATGACGACGACAGCAGGGTGCA
This sequence comes from Scomber scombrus, assembly GCF_963691925.1. Classification (NCBI taxonomy): domain Eukaryota; kingdom Metazoa; phylum Chordata; class Actinopteri; order Scombriformes; family Scombridae; genus Scomber; species Scomber scombrus. Next base: position 14,023,620 of record NC_084972.1, read on the forward strand.
GGGTGGCATCATGGTATTGGCTCATAAGGAAAGTGAGGTGTTTGAGCAGCATACAACTTTTGCATTAAAGTTTCATCAGGTGAATGCAGGCACACACTAAAGCACAAACATGCACAAAGCCACTGAGAGATATTCATTCTGGATGATGGCATGACAGCTCTTGTGTCTGGGGAGAAAAGCAGCTGACTGCTGCACTTGACAGATCTCCTCCCTGACTGGCGCCCTGCAGGAGGAACAACTCACTGAAAACTTTTCTAAAAGCCTCCCTGTCTGCTTCAGAATGCACAACTATGAAAGCAAATTTTAAAAAAGCTAACACACTCTTCTCCTTTTTATTATACTTTGTAGCTGAGACAGATGTAGTAAAATTAGGCTTCTGAATAATCATTGTGAGTCATGAGCAAATCAGCCTAAGTGAAGCACTTTAGGGATAATGCCAAGGCTGACTGAAGCCGTGCCAGCTCTGGACTAACTTCTAAATGCTGATAACACAACAGCAAATACTCTTGGTGTATATACAACTCAGTAAATCTCCTCTCTGAACACCTTTTCACACCTTTACTTAGAAAATAGGTGATTTTGAGCACAAGTGAATCCAAACGACTTGTAATGATTTTTGAAGTGCTTTAAAATGAAACCTGGCAGAACCACTGTAAAAACATGCATACCAAAAGTCATTTGATAGCCTGATTATTAGTCTTAAAATTGATTGACGCAGCAGGAATGCAGAGCTGACACATCACCTCATGTCCCTCTGTTTTAAAAAAATATCATTTTCTTATAGCTCAGCATGCAAAGAGGTGTCAAATCCCTGTATGCTGCCTGCATCTTCCTCTTCCTCCTTCTCTCCTCTGTGTCCATTGCAGGGCCGGGCCCAGAATAGCATCCATTCATGCTTACCCAGTTTCCTTCATTAAATCAAAACAAAAACCTAGACCAGAAAAAGGGACAGAGCAAGACAGGAAGGACAAGTGGGAAATATTTCCTCTCCTCGAATGAAAGGAGAAACACAAAGAGTTTTTGTTGTGTTTCAGCAGAGTCTGACACTCATATGTGTGCCATAATAAACACACACTAAGCCAAGCAGCCACAGAAAAAAAGGAATCCCCCATCAGTGCATGACAGATATTTAACTCCTTTATTAGAAGCTGAAAACAGTCAACTACCCACATTAACCAGTGAAAAGTCTGAGTGGAGGTGGTGTGCCTGCCCGGTTATTTCTAAACCAATATGCAATTTCCATCACTGTGAAGCATTAATCATTCTTCGCATCTTGATTGAGGCATGAAAAGGAGGAGGAGGAGAGAAGGAAGAGGTGGAGAGGAGGCCATATCTCAGTCCTCGAAAAGAGTCATCAGCAGTGAAATCAATACTAGGGCAAGGACATGTGGAGACCGCAGAGAGTTCATTCAGAGAGTTATTTGAGCTGGAGACAATCCTTCACTGGTAATATCCACATGCTGCATGGGTGCTGAGTTCCTACCTGATACATGTAGGTGTTAAAGTGGGTCCCATTCTGAAGGTGGATCTTCACTGTTGGGTTCATGGTGAAGGCTAAACATATCAGATCCCTTAAACAGACCCCCCATAAACAGAGAGAAACAGGAAGAGAGGATGAGAAAGGTGGAAAAAGAGGGCTAGTTTTCTCTGAGTCTTGGTCGACACTGAGTGCAGCAGGGATAGATGAGATTCCTTTGCTGCTCTCTGCCCCGACAACAGCACTCCGCTAGTCAGGCTGCTCTAACTGACAACAGCCTTGGATGAGAGGGGATGAGGGGTTTGGAGAGAGAGAGAAAGATGGATAAACAAGGACAGGCAGAAAAGGACGGGTGGGGTGCAGAATCGAGGTAAACATGGATGATTTTGATAAAAGAGAAAGACAGAATGGGACAAAAACAATGATGATGGAGGGAGGAGGAGGAGACAGGGCGGCTCGTAGTGATCAGCTGATGGAGGAAGGAAGGAGGCAGGGTTTAGAGAAGGACTGTTGGGGGCTCTGGCCACCTGTTATCTCTATTGCTCACTCAGACACACACGCACACACACACACACACACACACACACACACACACACACACACACACACACACACACACACACACACACACACACACACACACACACACACACACACACACACACACATGCATATAGACATGCAAGTTCAGGCACTTGGAGGGAGTCACCAATGCCAAGAATTAGCATTAAATTAAACGCTCTATTTCCTCCTAATAAAACCTCCAGTCAGCTTACTCAACACAAATTCAAGAGACCCATTTTCCTCCAGCATGACATTGTGCGTACTGATTCTTTCTATTTATAAATGGCAGCCTGGTTCGTCCCTCCTCTCTCAGCAGGGTTTCACAGTGCACGCACTTGACTGTAGTCTGAAAGCCCTTCCGGTGCTTTTATACACTGAAGAATATCAAGTACACTTTTTCATCACATTGTTAGTCTTGTCTGCAAACTACGGATGTCATTTGATTCACAATTGTTAAACCTTTTCTGGTGCCATGATGCTCTTGAGCAAATACTGGTATTGTAACCCTAATAATTGAACTGTCAAACATGTGACGCGAAGTCTTATACGATTCTGTATTAGTGGGTCACATTATCATGATCACTATATAACTTATTCATATTCCCAGAGCCACCCAGGCAGGATATTTATTACACGTCAGAGTCAATTTATTAGTCATGGAAAGTGCAAAACATTTTGAGAAACCTTTGTATGATTCGTTATGCGGCTGTCTGGGATTGGGTTCGTCAAAAGTACATATGTACAAAGACGTGTGGAGTTTGAGACGTGAATGTTATCAGGCTGATATAATCTAAAAATGGTTTATATATGCTTCCTAATTGCATTATGGGAAATTAAAGATACAGTGTTTTTGGAACTTGATCTATTCTAAGAAATGAATGTCAGCATACCTCACCCTCTACGGCCATTATGTTGATTGGCTATTTGGTTGCTCTACTTTGGTATGAAATGTCTTGACAACTACTGAATGGACTGCCATAAAATATGATATGTACATTTAGTTTATCTCTCAGGATAAACTGTAACTTTAACTTGACATTTTTCCTATGACACCATCATTAGGGTCAAAATTTAGTTTGGTCTGTGGGCAAAAACCTCCAAATACAAATTCATTCAGCTGCATTTTCAATTTAATGCTATATAGTAAATGTTAGCATGCTTAACACACTAAACCAAGATGGTGAACATGGTAAACATTATACCTGTTAACATCAGCATGTTGGCATTTTGATTATGAGTATGTTACCATGCTGGCTTTAGCATTAAGCTCAAGGCTGTGCCTCTCACAGTCTCATACAGCTGCTTGCACAGCTGTAATCTTGTCAATCTGTCTCTTTTTTCCAATTTTATGGAAGTGCAATACTAAATCACTTGATTTTGCCTCAACAGTTATTTCATAAATCATTGGAAAAAAGTCCATCAGTAATTTTACTGACACTGTTACTGTTTCTAACTCTTGATCAGTTGTAAGGCATATTGTGACCCACATATTATATTTCAATCTGTGTAAATGTTTAAAGTGCAACAATTATACATGATATAGTTTAATGTTAGATTTTCCTGTTAGAAAAAGTGGGAGCATTCACTTTGTAGTGTACAGATGCTTCTGAAAACTGGTTCAGTGTGAAATGCAAGACATGTATTATAGCAGAGTGAATCTATCATTAAGATATGAGCAGCGGTTAATTCATTACAACTGATTTGACTGTTCATTAATTTCTTTCAGCATCCCTCCTCTAGTCTTTCATTAATTCCCATCCCACTGTTTAACTGTGCTTCATCACTCACTGGGCTCACCCACTTGCTAATTCTATTGTCTATGTTCAATCATTAAAAAAAAAGAAAAAAGCCAATTTAACATTATAACCATCGGGAGAGGCAGTGCAAAGATGTACAAAGAGACAAAAATGGTTTCTGTCTATAGGTCTACATGCTTGCACCTGGTTGTCAAGGAAACAATGGTTCACCAGGGAGACATAGAGAGAGGGAGAACAAGAGAAAGAGAGCAGAAGATGAATCAGCGAGTCAGACAAGTCTCCAAACATGAAAACATCCTTTGGTGACGGTACTGACTTCCGCCATTAACTGACAGGAGCTCACTGGGCTTCAGTCTCAACGTGCATTCACTGAGTTGCCAAACTTACCAGTCACTGCTGACGTGTACGTTAGTGGTGAGACAGAGACTCCTACTGGCAGCATGAGGTACCCACACAAAATAGTAGCAAAGTATAGTATAGTATATGAATATAGAGTATAAGTATAGATTTTCACACAGGTAACATATGTATGTGAGGAGTTGAAATCAGCTATTTTAGAGAAGTCAGAGGTTTTGTAATGAAAAAAACCAAAACTCGAATTGTACTTGAATGACTGGGTGCATATTAATTTAGAGCCATGATTCTCTTAATCAAGGAGAGGCAGGAAAACAAGCTTAACAAGTGTGATGGTCATAATTCATATATGGAGATAGCTTCTCATCCTTGACATAAGCAGGAGAGCCAGACTTGGCAGAATCTGTGATTTATAGTCAGAGGCAGAGAGACAGAAACAATCAAACAAGCGCTCAACACACAAACACAACACACAGTACGAGGCACACATGCACATCAGCAGCACTGACAAAAACACAAGAAACTTGACACATTTAAGAAGTTGTTTTCTGCTGTAGAAGTGAGAGCCCTCTGACTTTTTAAATAAATCTGTCAGCGTCTCACAGTTTTCTCTATTTTTCTCCTTCTTGCTACCTAGGTCTTTCTTCTCTTGCTGCTGCTGATTACTTTTTTCACACTCAATCCACTCCAGCTCCTCCATGCTTGCTCTCTCACCCTTTTTTTTTTCTTCCTTTGCTCTTCTCCTCTTCCCTATTTTTCTCAAGCATTGCTAATCTTAGCTGAACCTTCCCTCAATGGAAAGCAGCCATTTTACATCACAACATACTATGGAGCAGAGGGCAACCCCCCCCCCCCCCCCCCCCCCCCCCGTCCCACCAACCACACATAAATACACACATATACTGTATGATTATGTTAAGTGTCATTGATAGAGTACTGAGACTGAGATAAGGTTGTATTTACATATTTTACCACAAACCACATTATATAAGAATTGAATTAGTTGCCTTATCTTTGACCAGTGTTCAATAGTATCTTTTTAAAATCAACGGTCACTTGTAAATCAACATAATTGTATTATTTGTACAGCTGCAACTATTTCATTATTATTTAATCCATAAATTATTTTCTTGATGAATCATTTTGTCTGTAAAATGAGAGCAAATGTTCATTACAATTTCCAAAAAAAGATCAACATTACAAAACCTCAAAGATAATTAGACATTTCAGAAGCTAGAATGAGCATATGCTGGGATTTTTTGCTTAGAAAAAAGCTTTTCTGTTAATTGACTAATCAATTAAATAAATAATTTCAGAACAACATTTTTTTGTAAAGACATAGAGAGGAGGTTATTTTTTTAAGCACTGAGTAGTCTATACAGAGCATCAAGACCACAAAACCCTGCCAACCAGATGGGGAGGGCAGCCTGTATGAAGCCTGAGAAGCAAAACCCAGGGTAACAAAACTCCACCAAGTGCTCGCTGCTACTAACAAAGCCGATTAGTGAGATTTTAGCAAGTCACTGAAATTGCAACTGTAAAACTGTTAAAGTGACATGTCCCCCCATACCCAGTGGGAATTACACCCCTGTATTCACACAAATTGCTGTTACCCTGCTATGTCAGACACATTCATTGCCCTTGGAAGCTTTATCCCTCTTTCATGATCACCACCTTCCCTATTGCCTCATTCTCTTGCTCCTCCTGCCCTACTCGTTTCTTTTGTTTTTTTTCCAGCCTCCTCTGTCACCTCCTCCCTGTCTAAAGCACCTGTGTCAGCTCTGTCTCTCTCTCCCGCTGTTCTCATCACTCAGTCGGAGTGCACGGCTTAGCTCTCTCCATCTCTCCTTCACTGTGTCCCCTTCAAGCTCCTGGTCAGCCCAGAGGGAAGCCTATTACTACCACACTGAACACAATCATGGCAAACAAAAGATGCACTTACAGGGACTGAGTGTGAGTAAACATTCATGTCTGAAGATGCAACATGAGAAATGGGAAAATGTTCTTCTTATGATATTTTATTCTCACATCTTTATAAAAAATACATGAATCGTATTCTGTTTAACTACTGCTTCAAAACAACACTTAACCAATTAATGAAACACAGTTCCAGTAAGGTCTTGCTGATTTTTAAAAATATAGACACCCCTACTATACACAAACATACAGACTCATTCACTGAAAAGCTAACACACGTATACTCCTGAGACCACACAAACACACACATTCAGTTGATCCCAGCTGCTCTGTTTTGCAGATGAAAGTCTTTTATAGTTGTAGAAAGAAGGAGACGCATCAAACACAGCTGTATTAATATTAATCTTCCTATTCAAAGTGTAAATAACCTGCTCCAAGTGTACGTACAGCATAATTTCCAATAACCTCTCGTCTCTCCTCAATACTTCATGTGCTAAAAATGGATGTGAGTAATGAGTAGTCTAGGTGTTCTGTGTTTGTGTGTGTATTGTGGAGGTCAGGAACGTTGCTCTTGCCCTTCACAAACTGCAGTGGCAGGATGTAACTCTACACCACTGAGTGTGTGTGTGTGTCTACAGTAAGTCTACAATAACTGTAACTGTAATGACAGAGGCACGACAAGCACCTCTCATGGTGCCCCGAAGTGAGGCGTCACACTGCTGTCTTGTCCTTCTCCTGCAGCCTCCGTCCTTCTTGAACGTGGACGGAAGCATGGTGTGTGGGGCTGAATGCCAAATCACCTTCTGTCACCTGCTTTTTGCTCACTGCACACCTTCTCGTCAGGATGTGATGGGTGGTCGTGAGCACTGGCTAGTTAGTTGCAATTGATTTGGCTGTTAAATGCTCCCATCTGTCAATTGCTCCTCACTCTTGCCTGCTACAGTACACTTTATCACTCATCAGTTCTGCTGTGGGTTCCTCCCTCATCTACAAAATGATTGTCCAAGCCAGTGAAACTTATAAAGCTGCTCATTCAATATCATAGCCTTTGGGAGTGTTAGTGTGTGATGTGGCAGGAGAAGAAAAGGGAGCAGGAGAGAGAGAGAGATGAGGAGAAAGAGATAAGCACGAATGGCTTTCTCTCACGCACGTCCCTAAAATACTTTGATTTTCTTTTCATAGCTCAGACAAGACACACACACACACACACACACACACACAACACACACACACACACACACACACACACACACACACACACACACACACACACACACACACACACACACACACACACACACACACACACACACATATACACACATATACTTGCCCCATGTACCAACAGTCACTTTTCTGCAGGGTCTAACATGTTTTTAGATACAGATATCAAAATCAACTGAGACGTGAGTTTGAAAGACTTCAAAGGAATAAGTGACAATGACTCAAAAAGCTCAATTAATTTTTTTTAAAGAGGTGTACAAAACTGACACCATACAAGCCCTTTGTCCCATACACACACACACACATACACACACATGTTTCAGAAATTATTACGTTGTTTGATTTGGGCTATAATGTAATGTAAATCTTGTGCTAAAATTATATATTGAAGCAGCACACAGCTTTTTAAAAATGATTCGCCTCTAATCTGGTCCGTACTAGGATGGCCATGGAGAATGCAGTCTTGTGTGTGTGTGTGCACACATCCATCACAAGATCACAAGGCCCCGGATGATTTATTTATGAAATGTGATTTTTCTCCAGCCTTGTAACTCAAGCTCACATGCTCATTCACTCAGTTATCTCTCTCTCTCTCTCTCTCTCTCTCTCTCTCTCTCTCTCTCTCTCTCTCTCTCTCTCTCTCTCTCTCTCTCACACACACACACACACACACACACACACACACACACACACACACACACACACACACACACACACACACACACACACACACACACACACACACACACACATTTGTTTATTTTGGGATATGAGGACTTAAATCCTGTGTGTGCAATACGTCATATAGCGCATGTCTGCGTATTGTATGTGCATGTATATGTGCGTGCGTGTGTGTGTGTGTGTGTGTTGGTGTGTGTGTTTGAGAGAGAAAGAGAGAGAGAGAGAGAATAACTTACTTAGGTTAGTGTAGTAGTCCCTTATTTTCCCACTGGTTAAATCCCTAACCCTCACCAATCATGCTCCTTATGACTCAAACAGTGGCACCTCATTGTCACTGAAGATTCAGGTGCTTTTAATGTCCCTCTGTGTGAGTGTGTATATTCTCTAATATTTTCAGATTAACATTAATCCTTCTAATTGACGTTTAATAATTGCTGCATCTGGTGTGATGTCTGTATAGTCAAGTTGTATGCAGCACACTTTTCAAGGCCAGTGGGTGAAAAAATGGAGGAGCTAGTAGGAAATATTTATGCGAGTGGGTGTGGCAGGGATAGCGTGAGTAACTTCTCTGCCACTTCTTTGCTCTTTGTGCGTGCATGTGTGTATTGAAGCCAGTCACACTGAGTGACTGAGTGAGCTCATCTGTTCTGGGGGTCTATAAATATTGTAGATGCCATGTGCCTGCAGTAGACCTTCTCGGCAAGCTACTGTATGATGTCATCCTGGCACACCTCTAACCAACACACACACACACACACACACACACACACACACACACACACACACACACACACACACACACACACACACACACACACACACACACACACACACACACACACACACACACACACACACACACAGCTGTGCTGCCAAGGCCCAATATCCATGGTAACGCTGGGGTGTGGTAGGTAGGGATGCAGCGCCTACGGCTATTTAATAAATCCAGCGGCTCAAACACATCTTCAAACTTCAAACTGTATTTCCTTCCTTTTTTTCTACATTCTTCATTTTCTACATTCCTGCACCTTTATTCCTTTATTCTTTCTGTCATTCCTCCCTCCATCATATTTCTTCCCATTTATATTGTTTTATCAACATTTATGTTCTTTATCTCTCTTGGTAACCATCTTTACCTCCTGTGTGGGATTTCTGTATACTTTGTGAACTAAAACCCAGTTTTCTTCTGCCTTTAGTTCATTTACACAATAGAAACATCAGTGATTTAAGGAATTACTGAAAAACTGTATCCTATAAAAGCATAAAATGATGAATCGTCACCCTTAGCTCAGAAACAACCCTTTAACCCTTTAAGCCATTTACCTGCTAAAAAAAGAAATATATATCTTAAAAAAGGCTCTCTTCCCAAACCTTTTTGTAGTCATTTCTTGATTCTTTGCCAAGCACCCTTCCTTTTATATAACATTATGTTTCAGGTGATGGATCAAATTGTTTGTGTCTTCACTATTTTCCAACTATTACAGTAACATTTGGTTTTATGTGCTCTGTATCATGTTTACTGGAGCCTAAGTGTGCTGATGTGCAAATATGCCAACATGGCATATTTTTACTGTCCCACTCCATCTGGACCCGCATCCTAAACTACAACTTCTCCAGCATTTGAGTTGCATGAACATTTGAGTTAATTACATTACTTTAAACTGTAGTGGAACAATGATGATTCTTGGAGTGAAACTAACAATTCTTTTCATTGTTGCTTAATCTGCAGATAATCTTCTCAATTACCTGGTTAATTGTTTGGTATATTAAAGTCTGCCTCCACTCAAAAATGTGTCTTCTTTACTGCTACTGTGTTTGAGCTTCACTGTGCAGAATGATGTTTGTGCACAGTTTGACACTAGAAAACTATTCCCACATTCATCTGAAGGTGGAATTTTTTCTATTTTAGCTCTTGTCTCTTCAGCAAAATCAGCAAATACACATTTGAGAAATAGGACCCAGTGGATGTTTGGGATTATTGTTTAAAAAATGATTAATTAATGATTATCATAATAGCTGGAGATAATTCTTCTGTTGATTTAATTAACCCACATGCAGACACATGCATCTTCTTCGTGTTTGTTGTCTCCTGGTCAAACACTGCTTTCACCATCCTAACCCAGTGAGCAGGGGATCCCTTCACACTGTCCTTCAGCCAGACCCACTAACACACTGAGCTGCTATGCTTTGGCAGCCGATCTGAAGCAGCCATCGAGGTTGAAGCTTCACATGCCAATGAATACATACCGACACACACACACACACACACACACACACACACACACACACACACACACACACACACACACACACACACACACACACACACACACACACACACACACACACACACACACACACACACAGCTATTTACACCTGGTATTAAGAGCCATGACTGAAATGATTATGCAGGGCAGGTTTATATTCATACAGTAAAAATATTAATCATTATAATCACATTTGAGAAAATATGCATATACATACACACATACACACATATGGAATTGCTGACAGTTGGTGTCCCACGGGACAGAAGGTGTCAGGAAGTCAACATCTTCCCCTCCCTCTCCCTCCCCCCCTGTTTCCATGGAGACTAAATTTGCAGTGCTTTGAGAGGTGAGGAGGAAAAAGAAAACCCTGAGTCTGCAAGTGAACACACACACTTGCGAAGCATTTATGGAGTCCGACTGACCGACAAGCAGAGATGTTGAGTAAGTGAGAGGAAAGACAGGAGGATGCAGGATATTGATGAGTTTACAATATATTGTATGTGTGGATATCTGTGGGTGATTGTGGGACTTATTGGCGCTGTGCCCTCAGGGTGAAGGGGGACACTGGAGGGACGGACATGTATTCCGTTGGGTCAGCATTAAGCAAGCTCCAACTGGATCTGTGGTGTATTCCCACCGGGGTATTGTAGTGTGTAGTATGTATGTTGCGTATGTGTGTGTGTGATAACAGCAATGTACTGCGGGGATGAAATGTCATTTGTAGCAGGGAAGGAAAGGTAAAGTGATTTTTTCCCAATGACGGGAATAAAACCAACCTGACAAGGATGATTAAGACGGAATAGATGTGCTGACATGGCAAACACACACTTACACACATTTAGATGATCTTGCACTTATAATAAATGGCCATAATTTGACACTGGGAACAACAACCTCAACTCTTGAAAGGTTTTTTCACCTTTCCATCTTTACTATTTGCAAATATATAATGTTGCAAGAGATAAATGGAATGCTTTTCTATGAATATAGTTCAGTTTCATGAATAAAAATGAAGAACTTGCAGAACTGTGGAGGCCTTCCCCAGGGCGTGTCAGTTAAATGCTCTAAATCAGACAGACAGGATTTAAGCAGCTGTTTATGGAGGTTTGCCAATCAAGAGCCATAGCAGTTGTGCTGCATTAGAGTAACTGCTAATCTCTAACTGGCTATAAAGACGGATGGCTTGTTAAAACAGCAGGAATATTAAACCTAACTAATGGATCAGAATTTGGCAGTGCCTCTGTTAAATATCTTTAATCAAATTATGATATCAATATTTAAAAACATATATAAAAGCAGTATGTAAGGCTCCATCTCTTTATTCTGTTATCTGCACCTACTGTACACACTCCTCGATATGGTGAGTTGTCTATGAGCAGGCAGGACTATTTGGGAACCATGGAAACAGTATCTTATGTATTACAGAACAACAGACGACAGATGACAATAGTTTTAAAGTGACAGAAAGGTAAGAAATATTGAAAAGAAAAGAAAGAAATCTCATTTAAAGTAAAATTGCCACTCTACAATGCACCCACTGCCCTGGCAAAAGTCTGCAACCAACCTTCACCAATTAAAGCACAAGAGTTCTGGGTGACTGTGTGTGTGTGTGTGTGTGTGTGTGTGTGTGTGTGTGTGTGTTTGCGTGCATGCTCCCTCCAGGGTACCAACACCCCATTTCTCTTCAGAAGCGAAGAGAAGAAGAGAAGAGGAAAGAGGAAGAGAAGAGAAGAGAAAAAGAGAGAAGGGAAGAGAGGAGGTTGCCATTTGGTTTGTGACACTAGATGCTGACATGCCAGCAGTGGCAGAGAGAGAGAAAGGCCTTGGAGATGGCTGAGAGAACAAGACATGGAGAGAGGAAACGGGGGATCAGATAGGAGATGGCAAAAATGAACAGATCACAATGACAAAAGGATGTGACTGAAACTGGAGAGGCAGAGGATGGAGGGATGGAGAGGAATATCGGAGGATGGCAGCGGAAGTGGAGGGGGGGATGGGAGGAGAGATGGCACTGTCTGATGCAAGCTGTGGAGCTTCATATGACCTTTATGTAACTGAACTACAGGCACTTCCTCTCTGTCTCAGTCTTTCTCCACCACTCATTCAAAATAGTCTTCCCTCAGTCTCTCAGTTGTAAGAGGCCACATGCTTAATGGTGTCAAAATTAAAACAGTTCGCCATGGTTTTTTTAAGCCGCCTTCACTAAACTTGAGCAGAGGAGATGAGTGCACGCCCACTCCCTCGACTTGCTACTTCACCACAATACACAATACACAATGGTTGTAAAATTTTAATCTAATTTTTATGTTGCCCCTGTTAAATTTCAAAAGGTGCTAGCTCACGGCAGTCACATCTAGAAAGCAAAAGTGAATGGCAATAGCATAAATCTATTAATTTTTCATGGCTATGTATCCAGTACTATATGGCATTGTGAGACTGGCTTGCCTATTTATATATTAGAATGAAATTCTAGTGCAATATTTATCTCTGCAACACTCTTGGTGACTACATGGAATATATTGATGCGTCATCAACAAGCACAATTTTCTTTTACAAACCCTGTATGTAAAAAGTGAACTTGTGATAGACTGCTAAAACAGTAGTAACATTAAGAGAGGAAGTGGTAGCTGATAACAGAACTAGAAAAATATTTGTTGGATGTTTGTAAAATGAATTGAGTTGTGAAGTAAGAGGAGTTATTTTAGATGTCCAGAATTTAAGAAATAATTTTCTGCATTAAAAAAGTTATGACATTAGTTCACTAATTTCTAAACAGCAAAAAAAATGTGAAACATGAGTCATTAGTTATTCATTAATCAGTCCATCTCTGTCTTTGGTGCCTTTGAATAATCTTTGGAAGGACACTGACCATCAACAGCAAGTTTCAGCACTAAAAACCTGCATGCAGCTTTCACGAAGTCCTGTCCTCACAGTTAAGCTGCGGCATCACACAGCCTCTAAACCTGAATGTAGTCAAACATTTACAAGCAAGCTAAGAAGACACAACATACAAATTCTATGACACTGAAGTTACCAGGACTTTCTCGAGTTACCAGGACTTGCATTTCTCCTCTTTTGCTGGAGCCTCCCCACAACTCCAGTTCCTGTGTCAAGCCAACATGTACTGGACCAGGCCATCAGCTGAACGCAGACCAAACTGGTATCCTCTCAATAAGACTGCAATTCCCAAATTAATAAAATGACCTTTCACCCTTTTGGTGAGAAACAATCACAGAGCTTTAGATTATGTTGCATGAACTTCAAATAGTGAGTGCAGTTACTTTTTGTAGAAATGTAATAAAACATTCATAAGTTTAAATAAGCTCACTTTCAGACTCTGGGTCAAAGCTGGATAAATTTAACAACTATGTTGCAAATAATGATCATTATTTTCTTTAAAAAAACTGTGACTAGGGCTCATGGGTATCGTATTATGTGTTTAGATCCATCCCACATCCCGACATCTCATCGCTGAACATTTTTACCTTGATGGCCAAAAAAAACCACATACTGTTAACACAACATTTCTTGTACATGCTCAGAATTCAGTTGTTGCCCTTTCCTGTGCACCTGAATTTAATGATGCTCCATCAGGATCTGAGCCACAGTAGAATCCGCAAGCTTTCCAAAAAAGCCCAAACACAGTTTTACTCGCTAGAAAATTATGCCAGGGCTATGTTGAAGTGTCCAATGCTTAAGCTTTAATAACAGATTTTGAAAGCTAATCCACCACATATGAAAATGTTTAGAATATATGTATAATAAATTATACAACTGCAATTTAAGTGCAAAACATCCCACATTTTCTATCTGAATGTTGACTTGGACCTAGAGAATACATTATTTCCCAATGTGCATAAAAACAACATGCAAGACACTAGATATGAAGAAGAACTAAACAGTTCTTTTTTCAAAAAAAACTATTTTTTTTAATAGTAGTAGAACCCTAACTCCACTACTATCACTAACTCTACTATTTCTATTTGAAATATTATCTATATATATGTATGTATCTATATATGTATATATGTATAAACACACACACATACACACACACACACACACACACACACACACACACACACACACACACACACACACGCGCACACACACACACACACACACACACACACACACACACACACACACACACACACACACACACACACACACACACACACACACACACAGATAGACAATAGACAGATAGACAGATAGATAGATTAAGTCAACAGATTAAAAAACTCATTGCACTGAGCTGGTATTTGTAAGACTCCACTGCAACTGAAACATTTCATTGTTACAGTACGTGACCGATAACACATTGCTACTTTACAATGTAGTGGGGAAAAAAAAGATCTTTGATGTAAAACTCTACAACACTCAACAATCATCATGTACTGCAAATCTATAACAGAAAAGATGTCGCTACTAGTAAGATTATTGAGTCTATTGAGAAATCTTTGTGGTGTCTACTGTTGAAAGGAATCTAGAAAACCTGAACTGGAAACATATTGTGGAAAACACAATATGGTTCCTGTTAAAAACAAACAGACAGATATATCATCAATTCTAGGTAAATCAGAATGTTGTCTACTGCATTTTCCTAATTACAGTTATCCAGATCCAGGCCATTTCTAATTGCATATACCGCAGGCCAATACCAATTAAATAAACAGCCACAATCAATTTTCAGTGCACTTACATTCTTTTTTATATTCAATACTTTCAGGATATTTACAATGAGCCCCTTGCTTGAGGTTTGAAGCGAAATGCTACACTTCAAGCTGTCAGACACATCTGCAAGGCGTCCATCTGAAGTCACCGACACTGAGTGTATACATCTGTATTTTAAGTCTTATTGTGTGTGTGTGAGAGAGAGACAGAGTGAGTGAGAGTTGGCATGAGGAAATTAAAGGGGTATTGGAGTGTAGAATTGAGGGCAAGAAGAGACAGTGCGGGGCATACGGTGACGGAGAGAAAGAGGAAGGCAGCTAAGTGTGAATGATGTTCTTCTTGCACTAGGGCAGGCCACATCACGGCCCCCATTATTCTAATGGGGCACCACAATGCTTACTGACCTTCATCATCGACAGACAGAGCTGGCCATTGAGATGATGTTGTGTGTATCAGTTATTCGTACAATTACAATATGTGGTGGAGCAGTCAAGCTATTGGCAATATAATTAAATGTACTACATGGACTATACAATGCAATTACAGAACAAATGTTTCCTTGGCACCACTGAAACTAGCAATACTAAGACGTGAGAATACACACACAAACACACACACACACACACACACACGCACGCACACACGCACACACACACACACACACACACACACACACACACACACACACACACACACACACACACACACACACACAAGCATACCCTCATATAAACATAATGTAATGTTCTCAGGCTACTATGGAGATGTGGAAACTCACAGGCCCTTTTAGTTTAATGAGCTGGTTTAGGTCAAATCACTACACACATGCAATTGCTGAAGGACATACACATGCACACACACACACACACACACACACACACACACACACACACACACACACACACACACACACACACACACACACACACACACACACACACACACACACACACACACACACCATTCCTCTTTATATGGTATATGTTTATAAACCTGTTAATAAAACAACATTTAGAGATTCGATTCATCCAGCTTTGCTTCATCAATCACTCTGCAAAAAACTAAAATCCATCACATGCTGCATCCAAAAATATATATTTTTAAAAGAATGTGGAGTTTTGTGCCCCAGTTTATCATCTGAGCAGCTGTGCTCCCACCTCATGTAGTCAGAGCAAAGCTGTAAGTACAGTGAGCTAACTGAGAGATATGAAGCATTATCTGACAGAGCGATAGCTAACTAATAGACCTCTCAGCATACACTCTTAAAGCCATCACTGCTGATAAGACAGGGAGCGAGGGAGCAGGAGAGAAGGAGAAACACTGGGACAGAAAAAGAGAAAAGGGAAGGGAAAAAGAGAAAGACTTTGATGAGAGAGAACAGATCAGCTTGGTGGTAATGTTAATATGGATATTGGTTCAAGATTGAGTCAATTACAGTGTATTCATAGAGCAATTTTAAACAACAGGTTCCTGTGATTTATGACAAACTGGGAGAAATAAAAAGTAATGAAAACAAATATGGTAAAAAGAAGCAACAGAGCAACTCCACCAGAAACTCAAAGAAACAGACACATTTATATATATATATATATATATATATATATATATATATATATATATATATATATATGTGTGTGTGTGTGTGTGTGTGTGTGTGTGTGTGTGTGTGTGTGTTTGTGTAAAACTGTGCACACACATTTGAGTGTCTGAACCAGCCCACGTGTCTGTGAATGGAGCTGGAAGTAAATGAATAACAGACTGCAGCTGAGAACTGAGGCATGATGTAGGTGGTGCTGAATAAACCAGTCTTGATTTAATACTAAGACAAGGAGATCTAAGAGCTTTCTGTGGATGTACGTGCACCAAAAATATCTTGTTTGTTTCTCCAGTATGTGCTCAGTGAATTTGTGCTGTTCAAATCAGCCAAGAGTAAGGTCTATTCAGCGCTGTAAAGTTGGTGTATGTCATCATGTATTTATCAAAGACTATCCTCAGAACACAGTGTATTTTCGGTGTCTGGCCAGCCATGATAGCGCTCTGAGCTGGCTAGCATCTCATTCACATCAGCACATACGTCTTTCTCAGAGACACATCCAAGTATGAGTGCACTGTGCGACTGTGTGTGATGTATCAGCCAAGCTGGATAGTTACAATAACGGGAAGGGCTCACTCAGTGTGGGCAAAAAAAAAAGACAATCAACTAATTTAAACCACTTATTTAGAAATGAAAACAAAAGTGCATTGCAGGGCTACTTCCTGGTTCCCAACAGAGGTATGTTGATCCTTGGCTTGGATAATCAGGTTGAAGCTGCACTAATCAATATTTTTACATCAATAATGGATCAAATGACTGATATGTGTAATGTAAAAGGTGTTGTTCGTGTTGGCAAACCAAAAGATAAATATCACCTGACTCTGCAGTTCCCATCAGCTCTATGGAGCATTTTAGCATCTTTAGTACATTGTTTTAGTTTTGGTTGAGTCTAACTGCTCTCATCAACCATGTTTCCCGCTAAACTCCTTCTGCCCAGAACCAAAAGGCAGACAATGTTATCTGGCTTTTAAACTGCAAACAGTCCTGCGTTAAAACAACGCTGCGTTAAAACAACACAAGGGCCTGTGGTGGTAGGGACATACAATACAATCCAAAAAGACCAGTTTTAGTTACAGATCCAGGAGTTTATAGTCTTATCAAAAGCCAAACGCTGCACAGTGGTTTATAATACACAGAGACAGGATTTTACAACTATGAAAAGTTATCACAGCTGCAATTATTTTATCTTTCATCAGGACAATTGTAAGTTAACTGTAGGAACACTGCCTTCATGATACAAAGTAATCTGCAACCTACATTTTCACGTTTTCATGTTAAAGAGGTGGCTGTGTTTTAAATTTGGTCTTCTAAAATACTTTTTTTTATATAAAACAATGTTATCAGCTGTGATGTTAATGCTGTGTTTACAGCTTGGTGAAACTGGATTAATCTGCTCATGTTTCAGTGCCCCACATACTGGGATATAAAGCTGTCAGTTGGTGTCGCTGTCACTGGTTCCTGAACATCTACAACTTAGCTTAACGGTAAAATACTTTCCAAACAATTGAAAATTGCAAAAAAAGACCACAATTCATAATGAAAAACAGATTTCTATGCTGTCACTTCCAATGTAGGTTAATTTGGGTGGTCACTCAAGATTCATTACAGGCAATTGGTATTTTAAACATATTGTTTATCACACTACACCTGAACAAAAGCATTTACATTATTCACATTTTTGCTGCTTAACTATGCCAGTTTTCAACAGCTACTAATTAAGAAGAATATTAACATTTTAGAAAAATATCACCAACAGATTATGCACATTTATGATTCATATTCAAGTGATACAGCACAAATGAATAAACACATAAAAGTATGATGTGTTCCATAGCTTAGACACATAATGTACATATAAACATGGAGAAATACATGCTTCACGCAGCCATTGGCTAAATAGTAATATTGGTCCTACTACCACTGTGTCCTTCTCCCAAATCCTACATTTTACTTGCACTGCCACACTCTCTCAGATCTCTCTGCGTGTGTGTGTGTGTGTGTGTGTGTGTGTGTGTGTGTGTGTGTGCACGCTTGCACATGTGGGTGTTATTGACAGTCAGCAGTGGGTGCTGTGTGCTATGTTGTGAGACACTGACAAGCCGTATTTCATGGAGCAGATGAAGCATTTTGAAGTTCTTTAAATCCCTTTAAGGGTCCAGCCGGGAACTTAGCTTCTGATGCCGCTGCCTCTGCTGCTGCTTAAGTCTCTTGCTGGGGAAGAGAACACACACACACACTGCTTTACTATATGTGTTCTGTGTATGTATATGCAAGTGTGTGTTATCGGAGAGGGCCTGTGTGCATGTGCTGTCTTGTTTTTTCTTCTGTCTTTGCTCATATGTGTGCTAACAGCACAATTTCTA
Organism: Scomber scombrus; assembly: GCF_963691925.1. Lineage (NCBI taxonomy): Eukaryota > Metazoa > Chordata > Actinopteri > Scombriformes > Scombridae > Scomber > Scomber scombrus. The sequence goes on from NC_084972.1 coordinate 14,042,499, forward strand.
GTATATACCCTTGAAGTTCATAACCTTGGGCTCTGTGATCCACACACACACATTGCCTCCCCCACTGTAACACCCCAACAGTCCAACATTCACACCCCCTCCCAGCCACCAATGCCTTATCTTCTATTCTGAGGGAGTCGCAAGAGGGAAAGCAAACTGACAGAGTTCCAATAGTGTAGTTGTTAGACATGGCAGGGCCACTGTAGGCTTAACTGCTGGCTGGAAAACTTTGTCTCACTTCCCCCTGCTCCTCCTCCTCCTCCACCTCTTTCTCATTCTGTCCTTTTCTGCCTCCCTCCTTCATTACTCTCGCCTTCCCCTCTGGTGGTCCTGCAACTCCAATCACTCTGCTCTTATTACCAGGGAGAGGAAACGCGCACACACACACTTACAGTGACTGTTCATTCTCCCCATTATCAGAGCATGTCCCTCGCTGCTGGGGACCATCAGGTATGCTTGATTCTGCCTTTTTTCTCTCTTGCTGTCTGTCTTTGCTAAATCTTACTCTGTCTATATATCTACGTCTTATATATTTTTCTTTCCCACTCTTTCTCTTCCTTCTCTGACTCTGCTTCTCTCTACTAGGCAGCCTGGGGGACAAATTGGCGCCCGGCTGAGCTAAATGTGCCTGGTGCTGAGAGCCAGATGGTACTGGCAGAGGGATGGAGGGAGCGAAGGATGGATGCTACTGAGAGATAGAGCGCTGTAGCTGTGGTGTGGCAGGGCGGCATGGGGGTACTAGCTTTGCACACTAATAATCTATTAGTGCTCAGGGGCCCGAAAGCTGTGCACAAGCCCTTGCCAGTGACCAGTCTGACCCGGTTCAACAGCTTTGGGGTGGGCTTCAATCAAGACTGGACTGTGAACTGCTAAGGAGTGAAGAATAAGATACATTGTGTAAAGCTGTCAAGATGCAGCAGGAGAGAGGAGAGAGAAAAAGGAAAAGACAGAGGGACAGAGAGAGAGAGAGGTGTGATGTCAGTCCACTGCTGGGAGGTAGATTGTTAATTAGACTCACTTCTCACTTCTTCTTGGGTCATTTGAATGTGTCTCTTTCTTGTGAGATTACAGATCAGACCAAAGTTACAAAGAAGCAAATCGGTGAAAAGTGGACAGTTAGGCAAAGGCATAAACAGATCAAATAATCTTGGTTTATTGCAACTTGGATGTTATTCTTGTAGTTTTGGCCATCATTTCCATCACTGATAATAACATTACACTCACCAAGTTAATTGTCCATCATAAACATACTGAAAACAGTTTAAAGTTCTGGTTCAACTTTGACCTTTCATTCTTGCCGTAGTTGTTTGCACTCACAGTGTTCCTGTGCTATGATGGATTATTACCAATTTAAATTGTGCTCAATTTAAAATGAAGTGGTTTAAAAAATCTGATTTAACTGCTTGATTATTTGTAGCCTGTCTGATCCCCTGACTGCTATGTCCTAAGATCTCACAATCTGATGAGTACAATGTTATCATAATTTTTCCTTAAAATTGGCATTATTTAGGTTTAAAACTTGAGGTGGTTAAGTTTAAGTTGAAAATTGTTGTACATGTTTAATTAGTTGAACATCTAAAAGTGAAGATGTGGACAGCACCTCCATCTCGTTGGAGTCCTTAAGGATGTTTTCCTATCTCTTTCTCTCTTTATGTCTCATGGCCTCTCTTTCTCTTCCTCTCTCTTTCAGGGTTTCTTGGTGACATTCAGCTGCTCACTTTATGCTCCACTTTCCTCCACATCAACCCAAATTCCAGTATTTGGTGCTTACATAACATGTAGCACAAGATTTGGGCTCCAGTAGCAGACCAATGAGATGTGGTCATTTTTCAACTGGCTTCGCCCACCCTCCTCGATATTCTCCTATCATGGTGCACAAAGCTGCCCCAGCCATCCATGCATAAACAACACTAGCTGTAGGCATTCTCCCTCACACACATACAAACCTACAGACTCAGGATGACATGTCGACAGCCCGTGCTGACATTTAAGAAAACACAGGCAGTGAGCGTGTGTGTGTCTGTTATTATTTGTTTGTGGATGGATACAGATGTGAGTAAGAGTGTTTGTGCCTTGCTGAATATGTGTGTCATGATAAGCTCGGGCCACCATCAGCTACAGTGCAGGGGGACCTTGGAGCTCTTCTTCCTTCCTTTGCAGTGCAAGGTATATTAGCTTTGACATTCATTCCCTCTCACACTGTACCTGTAAGCAAAACACACCTCTGGTACAGTAACCATGATGGCTGGGTACCAAGCCTGCAAGGCTCACTCCTGTTGGCTTGGGTTCAAGTAAAAGAGTGTGAAATACCCTGCTTGCTATTAGGCAACCCGATATTTACCATAAAATAGGATTATTATTATTATTATTATTTTTGTATTTAATCTTTATTTAATAAGGCAGTCTCATTGAGATTAAGATGTATTTTCCAAGAGAGACCCGAGAACAAGAAACACATAAGACAAGAACACAATCAGCAAACAGAAAAAACACAACTAAATGGTCTGTTCTTATATAGTGCTTTTCTAGCCTTCCAACCACTCATAGCGCTTTTACACTACATGTCACATTCACTCATTCACAAACACATTCATACACTGATGGAAAGGCCTGCCATGCAGGATGCCAACCTGTTCATCAGGGGGAAACTAACATTCACTCACACATTCATACATCGTTGGCGCATCCATTGGGAGCAATTTGGGGTTAAGTATCTTGCCCATCAACATGCAGGCAGGAGGAGCTGGGAATCGAACCACCAATCTTCCAATTAGTGGACTACCCACTCTACCTCTGATTCACAGCCACAACCATCCTTACCTTGTGTTTTAAACCGGTGTATGTATATATACCTACATATATTGAGGGTAGAAGGGCTACACCTATTTTTTGTCTGATTGTTTAATATTGTATGTTCTTTTTGCTATATTGTGCAAACAATATTATTAATAGTTTTTGTATTTAGTGTTTCACTGCACTGACCACACCCAGTATCACTGATGTTAAGATGCGTTCTCTTACACCTTTAACCACAGGTGTAACAGTGATGTCATACTTCTACATCACTGCAGCAAAGTGAGAAGTTAAATCACTGTAGATCAGCAAACATAAGCAGCCATATTAGAGCATTGCCTAAATAAAATACAGTCTAAATCAGACTCAGAATCAGATTTGCTGCAAAGTGCGTTTGCACATAAATTAATTAATTTGTTTTGATGTTGTGGTGCATAACAATCAAAAATAGAAGGTAAGAGGGAAAAATACAGTATTATATGATCAGAGAAAAAAGTACAGAGTATACATTTTTTGTGTTAGTGTTTATTATTTGACAGAAACTAATTGCAATGAGCACTGGGTTATGCTCAGCACGTGTTAAAAGAATATGGTTTCAGGTAAATACTGCATAAGCCCCTGATTTTGCGATAGCATTATTGATTATCATATAGACACAAGGTCCTTCGAAGTGCTTTGAAGAGTGAGCAATGTGTCACCTTCCCTGCCATATTAGACTGGTGTTGTGCTGTGGGCAGAGGTCAGATGAAGGAGCAGGAGGGGACGAGTACTGTCTGAAGGACCAGTTAATGGACTACTGGGTTATTGATGGGTTAGATAGATGGAGAGAATGTGAAAAAAAGACAGAAAGTGAAATAGAAATAGGCCGAGTTTACAGATAAGGAAAGAGAGACAAACTAGATGGGGATGAAGAATATAAAAGCAGGTATTTGGAGAGGATACTGAACTGGAAACACTGATACCTGAGACAGAAGGAAGGATGGAGCTCGTACACATAAAAGCAAAGGCACATGTTTCTTCATACACACATGAATGTGTTTGAGGTAAGTGTGCAACAAAAATATGTTTATGTGTCTGAACAAGGGTAAACAGCGATCACAGCTATGCAGGGTCAAAGGACAGGTCAGTGGTATGTGTGAGATCTAGTAAACAACATGCAAAATGTTGTGTGCATGTGTAGGTGTGTCTGTGTGTGGGTGTGTTTCCGTGGGGACAGAGGGCTTAGAATTCAGAACAAGGGGCAGTTGTTGTTTTGGAAGTGCAGTGATGTGTGTGTGTTTGTGTGTGTTTTTTCCCTCTGTGTGTATTTGTGTTCCGGCAAAAATAGCCAGTGTTGTTGTGTCTGACTGGAACAGGTGTCCAAACATCACAACACTCTGTGTCACACACACACACACACACACACACACACACACACACACACACACACACACACACACACACACACACACACACACACGCACACACACACACACACACACACACACACACACCATAAAGGCGCTCACCTCTTTGAAAAATGGAGAAATGGAAGCTACTGATAACATATAATCTCATAGAGGATATTAGTTTTTTGGAGTGGAGGTCTCTCACTGGAGCAATGGGAGCTGTTGATGAATTTCTCTGCTTTGCATATCAGTTTAAGAGCTTATGCAAGAAGGCATTTAGTCTAGCTTAGAATAAAGACTATAAGCAGGGGGACACAGCTAGCCTGGCTTGGTCCAAAATTTCATCAACTCAATAAAGAGTTCCATCAATTAAAACTGCAAAGGTGCAATTGGATAATTTTGACTGGGGTTCCCCAGGACCACAATACATTGGTATTTTTAAAAAGCACTAATTATACAAATGAATTAACAAAGTCATGAAAATATGGAATGATAGGATTAAGGTTAAGAAATGGTTATTGCACATAACTTTAACATTTCTGTTTGTGGATTGATTAAATATAGAAGATGAAACGTATAAATCTGTAAACTTTAGAGATTTTGGTAGGTGTATTTCTGAACTTGGAACCACTGGATATGTCGTAGCTTTACTTAGAAGACCTGAGAGTGGTATTTAAATTCTCATTTAGTTCTCAGCAAGGAAGTCAATAAGCTTATTTCCCAAAATATTTAACTATTCATTTCATTTTGACCATATTTTTAAAAGTGTCTCTTGAGAGTCACCCAACTTAATAGAAGAACAACAAGCCCTTTAACAATAGTACCCTTCCAAGTCATTGTACAGCACTTACTAAAAGAAGTAAGTATAGTAATAATATAGAAATATATTATTAGAAATATAGCTTGGACACACAGTGTTCACCCACTTGTCTTCTGCTTTTCTTTCTCTGTGTTAAATACACATGTTGCCTTACAACACATTGCATTTGACAGTGTCAGAACAGTTTTTTTTCCACACAGAGGAGGAGGCACTACATATGTGTGTGTGTGTGTATGTACGTGTGCGTGTGTGTGCGTGTGCGAGCATGCATGCGCTTGCATACAGGCATACACATGCATGCGTGAGTCTCTGTGTGTGATTAAAACCTAATTTGTCTATGGGCAAACCCATCTCTGAGGGCTGTATTAGAAGCATTATGCTCTGTAATGGGCTGACATGTTAATCTGAAACTCTTTTCTCTGTAGCTAATGAACATATCCATCCTAGTCTGTGTACAGTGTATGTGTGTGTGTGTATATGTGTGTGTGTGTATGTGTATGTGTGGCAAACTGGCAACGTTGTCCCATTTTTATGACGCTGCTGAGGCAAACATAAATTTGAAGAATGATGCCAAGGTGATGTGTTTTATGTATTTTTAACAAAGACGACATTGAAGAGTATTGAATTTTGAATCCCTCTTGCAATTTGTTTGTACATACATGTATGTATGTGTGTTTGTGCGTGTGTGCGCGCGTGTTTGTGTATGTGTGTATGTGTACGTGTATGGAGGAAAGACAAAGATCTGACAGTTCTGGGTCAGACCAGTCCCATAGAGTCAGGAAAATTACAGAAGACAAAACAAGACACACACATGCACACACACACCTAGGTGGAAATGACAAATGTTTGTGTGGGGGAAAGAGTGCTTGGATTTGGGAGAAAAGAGGCTGTCCTGCTGTGCGAATACTTATACATCAGCTACACCTTAAAAGCAGCGAGAAGTGAACACACGCAGAAAAAAAATACAGCAGGAATGTACACACTGCTGACTGGAGGGCTACACAGCAAAGGTGGCAAGAGCAAACAGGGAGCTGTCATATTGTATTGTAGTCCAGGGCATAAAAACACAGACTTTGATCATGTTGAGCGTAGTCACAAATCAACCTAATTACCACTGACACATAGGGTAATCAGGTCAGCAGCAGCATTGCCTACCACCATGCGGCTCTAATATGTTCATCACAACCAAAGTTGAGACATCAGATACAAAATGTTCTTTTTTCCACACTTCCTCCTCATCATTACAGGATGCACTCCATTATTTTCAACGCAACAAGGCCAGACTATCCTCATTCTTCAGCTGAGTGAAGCAAAACTGAGTAGAAATCAATTCCAACTGAGATTTTCCTCATTTCTCAGTATTGCTTCACCCACTCCATTGCATCATCTCTCTCTGCTCTGTGGCTGGTGTGGAAATGACCACTGCTGTGTTTGCCATGTGTGCGTGGACAAGGGTGTGTGGTGTTTTGAGACAGAGGGAGTGCGAGAGGCGGCTTCATGTGCATGCCAGTCATAATGTCTGCATAATGTCCCTGAGGTCTATGACTGTATAAGTAATACTTGTATTATTGCTAGAATAAAACATTACGCTGAACCAAGCAGGATTAGAAAACAAGCATGACAGCCTCTTCCCACTATCTCCCACACACAAACACACACACACACACACACACACACACACACACACACACACACACACACACACACACACACACACACACACACACACACACACACACACACACACACACACACACACACCAAATGCATGTGTGGAAGCAAGCTGCCCAGGGCAATGTACACTAGCAAGCAGCCATGTTTCTTTCACAAGAAGCTGCAGTGAGGCTGTCATCGTCAGCATTGGTTTTCTCTCTCTCACCCACACACACACTGTACACTACTGTGACATCATGCCACGCATTTAGACCAGAGGGTCAGAGGGTAACACAGCTTTATGTGCTGAGGATTCATTGTCGTCATGCTCGGTGACTGCAGCAGCCCTTATTCAGCTCTCTTTCTCTCAAATGCACACAGTCACAGGCTTTCGTCAGATATATCCCAGTTCACCATCAGATCCTATCTCTTACTTTACCACTGAATGGCACAGACAGGCAGGCAGGTCACTGCATAGAGAGGTGAGGCTGTTTCAATCCAGATAATGATAGGGGGCTTTGCCCTCTTCTCTGGCCAGCAGGGCTCTCAACATCTGGCATAAAGTGAGTAAAAACCCTCGATTCACCTTTCAACATAGACTGCTACGTTACTTTTCTACCTACTAGACATTTAGATCCTCCTTTCTGGCGCGCTGCCACTTATGAGCCTTTGAAGTATGTATACCCCCATCATCTTCATAGTTTTTTTCTCATGGTGATATCCTGGGCCTTGTGTTAGAGGGGTTCCCCAAGTAAAGATGTATACCTAGGAAATCTCAGCCTAAAGAAAACATGCACTAGCCCGTTCTTTGCAAATGAAACAGTCCTATTCAGTTTTATCAGGATGAGCTCTTGAGATTTCCATCTGTGATTTTACTGGCCCTGTTACTAAGAAAAATAAAGAATAGTGTCCTTTAATTTATTCAAAATCATTTAATGTATGAGTAACATCACGGACAGCTCAGTTGGCCCTGGGGCAAAAAAAAATGCTGGATCCCAGTTACCTTCCCATTTTCCATGCAATCTGTATGTTTTTGTATGCTAAAACATCTGGCCACTGTTTTGCAGATTTGTGTGGAAAACTGTCTCATAACAGGGCTTCAAGAAAAAAAGGACCCACCTTAATGCCCTTATAATATTATTTAGTGTCCTTTATCGGTGCATATTCCCAATCAAAACAGTCAATCTAGTGGACACCAAGTAAGCCTGCAGCTTTCAGGGACCCTGGAGTTTTGCAGCCAGTAAGTTTCCCTCTTTGCATGTTGGTCATCCTGCCTTGAAGTTTCACAATCACCATAAGGCTATCGCCTCACATTGGCTAACAGCATGCAGTTGTCCAATTCAGTAGGCTACCACATTGTACCAAACGATGCTGCTCCCTAGAACAACATTTTTGTCCATCTGGCCCCACAGCACGACCCTCCCCCTCCACAGACCGGCTGCTCCTCACCTGAGGCAGCGCAGCGTTGATCTGCCGCTGGAGCACGTCCCTCTCATGCAGCGCCCCCTGCAGCTTGGTCTGAGAATGGATGAGGGTCTCCTGAGTCTCCCTGAGGGACTCCAGCAGCTTGTCCCTCTCGTCCAGCATGTTGACCATCAGCTGCTCGAAGTTGGCCTCCTGGTCCGAACCGTTCGGGACACCGCTGGTTCCTCTCGGAGGACCAGCCGAGTCTCCCTCGTTGATGGTCGGCATCACCTCGCACATCATCTTTCCTGCTCTGTGGTCTGGGCAGCGCTATAGGACAGTGTCGCTGTCGGGATAAAGAGGGGAAATAATATGGGTTACACGCCTGATAAACAGACTTATAATAACTGATAAGAGGGCCTATTTACGCCCAGTAGCAACGGAGAGCCTGTGCAATCGTATGTAGCACCGTATTCCCATTGCATTAAAAACAATCTTAAGCTTTATATCGCCTTACCTAATCAGAGTGATTGAAATGATGAGATGATGATTGACCTTTCATCCTTATTAACCGGCGTTTTTTCACCCAGTGAGCAGATCCGCCCTGCCCGGCGCGCCATGCACTCACATGTAGAAATCCCGGCGTGATATGATTGACAGCTCAGAGATAGACGGGGACGTTTGGAGGGGTGGTGCCCGCGAGCACGACGGAGATCGTTGCACATTGGCAGCAGGAGAATAAAAAAACACGAAACATATCCGAGAGGAGACGTTTAAATCTACGTCCTGTAATCGGGGACAGTGAGAGCGAGTCTTATTTTATCTGCATCCACCTTCTCCGCTTCCATCTCACCACACCGCCACCGAAACGACGCTCACTCCTCCTCCTCCCACACACACACACACACACACACACACACACACACACACACACACACACACACACACACACACACACACAGCCGCTGTGACACACACACACACACACACACACACACACACACACACACACACACACACACACACACACACACACACACACACACACACACACACACACACAGGGGAATCTGCAGTTGTCACTATCAGGATACATCTCTGGAAATAATAAGAGACCAACTCCCAGCGTTCAGCCTATAAGCGTTTTGCACCATAAACACATGACACATGTCATCTAGTATAATCGAAATTTTCCACTAATGTCATGTTACAATCGCTAGTACAGAGTTGACCCTTAATTGGTGAAATGTAGTTAATTCACTTTTCACATCAGCACCACTGAGCACGTTCTTAACCTGGCAGCTCCTAAAACATGATGCGCGCTCAAGTGGTGACGATCTATATTGGGCCAGTGGCAGATTGTAGAGGCTACACTTAGATATACAGCGCACCCTGCAGGACAGGCAATGAAAAATGGATGATAAATATTTGTAATAGCCTATTAGAAATAAAAAGCTGCGAAACAGGCGTCTCTGTGTACAGTGTAGTTACAGTTTTGACTACGCAGTGCTTTTCAAAATGTCTTTAACTAATTGCTTGGCCCCTAACCATTTCCAAACATACAGGCACCGAAGTGTAACAACCACACCGCGTAGGCCTACCACAACAGTATTAGGTATACTGCAGCTCTTGATCAGTGGTACTCTGCCTTTTTTGTTGTGCTATGTGTTGCATTAGGACTTTTGCTCTGTTAGGGGTTTAGGGGGCTCTTTAATTAGCAGTCAAGAGACAAAAAGGTTTTGTTATTATTAATGGTGACTTTTTGTGAGACAATTATTATTCCAAAAACATAAACAGGTGTCACTGCAATATATAAAACCCTTCTTTCCTTTGACCACATACAAGTGACTTCTAGTTTATAGAAGAAGAATTTCCCACATACAGTAACTGAGGTATGAGTTTTATTTATTAATGTATTCACCAGCAGTGACAGTAGGCTACAGACTAGGCCAAAATGTATCAGTAATAAGCAAAATCATCATCAAAAATGGTTCTGTGAACTGAAGAGTTAAAGTCATTCTTGCTGACTGCTCCAAAAATATCAAGTCCCAGTGCCACCCTTAAAAATGTCCAGATGCAAAGAAGACAAATTTCATCATGAAGCCCCACTAAAGTTTCACTTAGATCACCATTTACACTATGTTTTGAAAGTCTCATGGCTGACCATACTATGATCAGAATACTTAAATGCATAAATGAAGCTATAGGGCCATTGAGCCTCTGTAAAATTGAGTAAAGACTGTGTATACTGATGTGTATAAATAGAAAATAAAAAGAGGAATGTGTCTGAAAACAAAATTATTCCAACTTTATGGGCGACCGTGTACTAGTTATATATTTTAGTAGTCCCTAGAGACGAATACATTTCTATTTTATATGAATCACAGCTTGACCACATACAGTATATGCATTCATGGCATATACATACATACAAAAAAACAACAATAATTAGTTTGTAAACCCTCACTTACCAACATTTCAATATTACAAATATTACAAAATGCAATAATTTGTTTCGATATTTTTGACAATATAATATGATAATGGAAACTTTGTTTTAGAAAGAAACACACATTCAATGATCAAAACTTTTCTTCCATAGATTCATTATTGCAGCTCTACCTGTGTGTAGTTATCCCTAAGATCAGACACATCAGTCCACAATCTACAAAGAACATATGAGTTAGCAAAAACAGTGATGGTTATTTGTTGCCATCTAGTGGTTGGATTAGATTCATAAAGAGATCTGTGACAGACTTTTTCTTCTGTTTTTGATTAGCTGTGTTTCAAACCAGCTTTAATATTTAAAACTCAAACCACTTCTGACCTTCACTTGCAGTTTTCAATACAAAATAATTTGTTTTGAGAAAAGTAAATTAAATTGCTTCATTTTGTTTTTGTATAAAATGATCTGATGAAGTTTATTTCTGATTTGGACTATTCTATTCAGCTGCACTGTGTTTTAGTGCACTTTAAAATTACTCATAGTTTTTAAGGTGTTTAAAGTCGCAAATGAACAATTATTATAAATAATTTACTCTCAGGACTTGACAAATAACTAGAAATTATGTCACAACATTACATTTTCTTAACTTGGAAAAGTGTGTGTTAGTAAAAGGACAGAAACGGTTTTGTGTTAGTATGTGTTAGAGAGGCTAGAGAACTTTTAGGCCAAATTACTGAAGGGCAGTGGGATTTGGTTTTAATGTAAATGACTTTGGGCAGTTTAGATTGGATGAGTAAAAATTAAGCTTTAGCTAAAGTTCAGTTAGGAAGACTCTTTTGCATGCATAGGCCATAGTCATATTTCCCATCCATCCTGAATACTCACTCTCATTTACTCTTGTAGAGGGCCTTGTTATTGTCTGTGGCTATCTGTTGGGTATCAGCTGTTCATATCTATCCAATAGCACAGTGACATACATACATTGTTAGCTTATCACCTTGCTGCTGTCTTTTTAAATATAGTTATCTGTCTCTCTCACTCTCTCTCTCTGTAGTCTGTGCAGCTTCATCACTTCATAAACATCATCAGCCTATCAGTCTCTGCAGAAGTCATCATCCACCACCATAGTGTCTGGACTCCTGGAAGGGAATCATCATACTGCTGCTCAGAGCTGATGCCCCTCAATCACAAAAATCTTCCCATAGAGCCTACGGTGCCGAAGACTTTCTTTACAAGACTTAATTATCACTTTATCATCTGTTCAGTCAGGAACACTCTCGTCATAGATTAAACCATTTATTGCCACAAATGGTAATACAGTTTTACTTGGCGTTGAAGGCTCCACTCTAAGATGCTCCCTGGATTAGCCAGCAGCATGCTGAGCTAAAAACAGGGAGCGCAATGCAAAACCTCCTTGGAGTGGGCCGAAAGAAAGACATGAATTGCAGATTGACCCTAGAGCCATGATGGGACCCTGAACCAGAAAGGTGGAGGCTGGGGTGGTGGAGGTAAGCTTTGCTAGCAGCAGTATGAGCAATGGTGAAGCTAGATCAGTGTAGGTGGGAGTCATATTTAAAGGGACCGCCTTGTGGTGAGAATGGCTGTGATTGGTGTGTGACTGATAAGATGTGCTGATTCAATCAGTGGCTGTCAGCTGATTACAGCTGGGGCGTATGACTTCCGTGTCCCGCATGAACTAACGCTATGCTTCACTTATAATAAACAATTTTCTTTTCTTCATTCACTGTGTCTGTCTGGTTTAAAATGAGAGTTGTTATTAGTACAAGCTCTCTTGCTATGTAGGGGGAACATTTGTTTTATCAATAGAAAACCTGTTGAATTGTTTCCTTCAAAGTGAAATCAATATGCTATATAACATGAAAATGAATAGTGCTCCTGAGATATTACACAGCATTGGAGCCACCTAAGATGGAGACAATAAAGGGCTTGAAGGGAGCTCTGGCCACAAATGAGGAGAAATTTCTCTTGACATTTCCTCTGACCCATCTTTGAAGTCAGAGGAGATGAGACAGTCGCTTTGCTGATTGCTTAATTGAGTCATTTCTCATGACCAGAGATTGAAGCATCAGCTCTGCTTTTTTTGGTCTTCTTTGAACTGCAAAAGATTTTTCTGAAAACTAATTTTGCTTTACTTTCTTGGGAATTAGCTTTAGGAGATATGGCTCTGTGTAGTTGAGTGTTCAAGGTCTTGACAACAATGTTGTCAGCAGTCACACTGGGTAGCTGTGGTGGCCTGCAGCATTGTTAAAATATATGTGCTGTAATACCTATAGTTCGCTGAACACAGCAGAGTGGCTCTTTTCAATAGTATGACTCTTGGGGCTGATACAATTGCCCCAAGATTGCCCCAAATTATTGTTTCTTGACAGTTTCTGTCATCTCTGACAGATGGTTGTTGTTGTTACAGTATCTCGTATTTTGCTCAGTAATGTCTGTGCTTACTGACTGGAAAATACATTAAATGAAGACCAACTTTCAACTCAAACCAGTGCCTCAAAACATAGGACAACTGAGGTCAGTCATTGTGAGTAGTTTTGTCAGATGACTAAAAATCAATCTTAATTAAATACATTTTCAACTTAAAAAGGGGAAAAATTGATGTTTAACTGGAGACCAGAGTTACAGACAGCTCCTCATATGACACTCTATGATTTGATAGATGACAATGTTGACCTTGACCAATCTCTCCCAACTGTTTATCTGAGCTCTTACATGTCCCCTCCTGGATTTTTATGTAAAATCAGTGACAGTCACTTATGTAACTTTTCAATCAATCAATCAATCAATCAATCAATCAATCAATCAATCAATCAATCAATCAATCAATCAATCAATCAATCAACCAATCAATCATCAATCAATCAATCAATCTTTATTTATATAGCGCCAAATCACAACAAAGGTCATCTCAAGGCACTTTACACACAGAGCAGGTGTAGACCGTACTCCTTAATTTAAATGAAATAACCCCAACATTCCCACATGAGAAAGCACTTGGCGACACTTGGCAAGGAAAAACTCCCTCAGGCAGAACCGGGCTCTAAGTGGGCGGCCATCTGCCTCGACCGGTTGGGGTTGGGAGAGAGAGGAGAGAGAGGAGAGAAAGAGAGTGTTTAAACCAACACAGATGAACAGCTTTTAAATCAACATTGAAAATAGTAGGTCCAGGACAGGGGTCGTCATGCCGATGCTCCCAGGTTATCTGTGAGACGAGAGAGCACAGGGAACTCCGGGGAAGAAGTTTAAGTTAGTGATTGAATTAATAGTACATGAATGTAAATTGATAGAGAGAAGGAGGAGGAGAGAGGAGCTCAGTGCATCATAGGAAGTCCCCCGGCAGCCCAAAGCAGCATAAACTAGGAGCTGGTCCAGGACAAGGCTGGCCGACCCTAACTATACACTTTATCAAAAAGAAAAGTTTTAAACCTACTCTTAGGGTGTCTGCCCTCCGATTCAAATCTAGAAGATGGCTCCACAGGAGAGGAGCCTGTTAAATGAAGGCTATGCCTCCCATTCTGCTTTTAGAGATAGGAACCACAAGTAGACCTGCATGGTGGGAGCACAGTGATCTTTTATCACATGTGTTAAGGAAGGTAGTAGGTAGCAGACTAGTGCTAAAATAAGATTCTATCCACACAGTACTAAGCAGCAATAGATGTATATCACCACAAAGATGATCCCCCGTCAATAATGTGTAAGTAATTAAATGAAGGAGTGCAGATTTATTCAAGGTATTTTGCTCAAAAATCTTAAGTGAAGGTCCGAAAAATTGTTTCGGTCTTTGCTGCATAATTATTTTGCAGTTTAAAAGAGCCATACTACAGCTGAATATCATATAGAAGCCGAATAAAGCTGATTATATGTTGGTCCATTTCATTTTATGTTAATGACATTTCCGAAAGTTATATATATAAAAAAAGTTTATTAAAAAGTTATCAGAAATTGTGGAATCACTCACACTGACCAACAGATAGCAGCGTGCCTCAGCTGACTGAAAAACTACAACTGCGACAACGATACTCTCGCGATACTTGCAACGATACGTCATTCCATGATGGCTGAAGATCCTGGCGGAACAATTTTCAATTTCTCTGTCATTTTTCTTTCTTTCTCTCTACCTCAGCTTGCCATAGAGACATGGCAGGAATCACAGCCCCGTTAAGGGTCCACAAATCACTAGTGTCGACATGCCCAAGAAAGGGAACCGAAAACGGCTGAAATTTAAGGCCGGAGACGTTTGTTCGGAATCAGGTAGGTGTACATTAACATTTACATTAGCCAACAAGCTAGCAAGCCCAGTGTTATCAGTCAAAAGTGGGGTAATAAACATTTTTACACACATTTTAAAGGTACGAATATGAATTATTTGACTGAAATGTTACACTTAATAACATTAAGTGTGTGGAGCTATGGCCACTTGTTTAGAGTTAGTTTCCTGATGTTAGCATTAAAGAGGCATAAAATGCAGTGGAATTAAAGGTTAAGTCATGTGAGAAATGTAAAGTATGTAATGGTGATAGCGGGTTTTAAAGAAACTGACTGTTTTTTTTCTAGTGACTGTTGCTGATTATGCTGATGCCGATCCAGCCGTCGTGAAGTCGGGGAGGTTGAAAAAAGCTGTTGCAAATGCAGTTGAAAAAGAAGGTAAACTTTCATTAAAGCGATGGTTCGGCGTAATTTCAACCTAGCGTCATTAGCACCATGACGTCTATCTAAACATTCCCTCACCCCTTTTTTCCCCCTTGGTCGCAAATTGGTGGAGTTAGAGCTATAAGCCAAATGGCTTAGTACAGGCGCTAATGGGACCAACAGTATATCTCGTAAATTACCCCCCTAATAATGCCTGGATTGTTATCAAACTTCTACAGTAGTACAACAGTAGTCCTGGTGTACTTACAAACTTTCCAATGCATCTATTTATAAGTAAAGACCCTATCTTTACTTATAAATCGATGCATTGGAAAGTTTGTAAGTACACCAGGAGTTTAAGTACAGTTTGACAGTTGTATAACCTCAATATAATATGTATAATATTAATGAATAGAGATTACGGCGTCATTAGGCTCATTTTAACACTGTGTGTTTCAGTAAAATTACTATGTGGCCTGGAAGCATCTCAGGGTGCTGTTGAAGAGGTCTTGTCGTCTGCAGTGAGTGTCGGAGCAGACGCTTTAGACAGCAGTGACGACCTAGACCCAGAAAAAGATGAAGAAAATGAAACTAAGGTGGCTCACAAGAAGAAAAACAAGAGACGAAAGGGTATTACTTGTAGCCAATTGTAGTGCATGCACATGAACAAAAATTGAAAAAGGAAGGACTCACACAGGACTTACAGGAGTATTTACTGTGATGTTTACATGTTTTCACAGCCAGCAGTGAGAGCAGTGATGGGGGCGAGTATCCAGTAGACATCTGGTTAGTGCTCTCCTCCTATATCCGGCCTGAGGATGTATGCAGGTTTGCGCTAATCTGTAGGAGTGCCTGGACGGTCACCTGCACTGCAGTTTTTTGGACCAGACTTTACAGAAGGTGAGTTGGTTTTATTTGCTTATCAGTGGTGAACATATTGATTCAGAACAGAACATACAAAGAAGTTAAAGAGGAATACTTGTAATGCCCAAAGGCCTAATTTAAAAACAACAAGAAAGCAGTGATGATTAGGTATTTTAATTGAGTTTTAGTTAATTAAGAGCTAACACAATGAGTTGATTGACATCAAAGTAGTTGCAATTATGTTGAATTTATCGTTTCAAGAATTTTTCTAGCGAAAATAGTGGAAACAATTCTCTAGTTCCAGTCTCTTAAATGTGTGAATTTGATGTTTCTTCTTTGTTATATATCACTTTAAACTGAGTATCTTTGGGTTTTTGAGTTGGTCAAACAAACAAGATGTCACTTTTGGCTCTGTGAAATTGCGATGGGCATCATTCGGGCAAGTTTCTGATAGTTTTTAGCTTAAAGATTCATGTTAAAAAAATCGTCAGATTAATCGATAAATTAAAATAACCATTGGTTGCAGCCCAAAATTGATTAGAATCTAGAATACAAACAACTCAAGAAGCCACAGGTAGTGACAGTGCCAAACCAGAGGGTCTTTCACTGGGAACTGAACATGAGTTTCTGTGGCATCATTGAAATAATCCACTCCCATGTTTTTAAACTATGTTAACATAATTCAACATTTTTGGAATGTGAAATACTGTATACAGCATATCAAATTGATCATTTTCTGGTAAAGTGAAGCTAATCAATGTTGGGAGAAAAAGGTCTTGAATGTGGGGCGAGAGTAAAACAATAAATTAACCTAAATTATACAATATGTGTTCTTTCTCTTTCTGTCTGTCTCTTTCTCAGGCATTACAAGATTGATGTTGATCTGCCAGTTCGTCTACTGCCTGAGTGTATTGACAGGATGCGCTCTCTAAGGGCCCGTGTGATTCGCTCCCTTTTCCATTTGTATGAGCCGTTCAGCTTGCGTATCTCCAAAATTCCTGCCCTGCCAGAATCTACACCCACAACCCTGCTCAACTCCAAGGTAAATGAATGTCATACATACACACTCACATTATGTTAGGGCTTTTAAAGTTTTGTTTTTATTTAATTTCTGCGACTAATCTGATATCTGATTAGTATTTAATTGGCTCGTGTTTAAGAACTCAACTTCTATCATGTGAACTCATGGTTGCACAGAAAAACTCAGGGTTAACCAAGCCTGATGATAACCAGCTTTGTAAGAACAGTTATTGAGGATTTCCAATGTTTGGCTTAGTGAAGCCAGGCAACTCAAAGAGGACAGAGTTAAGGTCAAGTCTCTTTGTGATACAGGCATGTAGTGGAGTATGGTTGGGCTGAAAACTTGTAGACTCAACTTTGTTTAATCACTCCAGGTTAAAATAGAAGAAAAGTATTTCACATTTTTGTTGCATAGAAGTGGACATAATGCTTATTTTTTTCTTATTGCAGTGTTTATTGTTCTGGGTCAAAAAGGTGTCGGGCACTCGACCAGAGGCAATGTGGGAGTTCAACTTTAAGTTTATACAGCAGGTAACAGCTTGTTTCAAAACCAATATTATCCCAGTACCAGGGGTTTCATGACTTTGATTCTAAATCGAAAATCGATCAAAATGAGTGTGTGATTTCAACCTTCGAAATCAAAAGTAGGTTGGACGATTTTCCAAGTCTTTTTTTCTTTCCACTCCACCTACTTGAGCGCATTTGGAGAAAAAAAAACATTTCGAAAATGACACAATATAGTTTACTGGTAGCTTGCAGCTGCATTACTCTTTGGATGACATGACCACTGCTGGAGTTGGAGATGATGAAGAAACAACAGAACTGGAAAATCGTCCTGCCTCTCTGAAGTAACAGGTGTGGCAACACTTTGCCTTCTAGTCTAACAATGGCATAGCTGTCAATGAAAAAAAAAAAAGTTTAAATAAGTTGAAACAAAATCGACGGTCAAATCAAATCATGAATTTGGAGAATCATGACACTCCTACACAATACGTTAAGTGAACTTGGTAATTGCTTATTCTGGCTGCTGCTGTCATTTTAATTTTTTTTTATATTTCTGTGGTCATCTCTACCCAGCAGGGATGCAGTAAAAATGGTAGTGTCAATTCCTTGCTCATGCCCAGTCAATACAAAGATGTCCACACAAACCCGGACTCTGGTTGCTACGTGCTGCAAGTCACCACACTCAACTTCATCTTCACCCCTGTGGTTATGGGCATGACGCTCACCCTGGTTAGTACAATAACTGGGTTTTCTTGTTGGCGTTGCAGTTGGAGATCTTCAAGCATTTAAAAAAATGTGTGTTGATGAAAATAGATAATCAACAAAATTATTCATTAAAAAAAGCCCAGTATAAAGGAAGTCAAGGCCAGTCTTAGTTGAATAAAGTTATAAAACATTCAGAATCTTCCAACTCACGTGTGCTAGACATACAATTTACTGTATTTTTATTGTTTTTGCAACAGTTTTTCTCGCCTTTTCTAATCGGCACTACTGTCTTTCTCATAGTTTACAATCAACGTCAGCACAGACATGCGCCACCACCGCGTTCGTCTGGTCTTCCAGGACTCACCGATCCAGCGGGGAAAGAAGAGAGGGGATCAGGCTGGGATTCAGGTGGTGTTGGATCCCGTACACAGTTTGAAGCTCATGGACTGGTGGCATCCACAGTATCCATTCTCACATTAAACATAAGAGTCTTGTCCCAATGGATGTTATTACATCACGGATGTTACAACCCATAACGTCAAACCAAGAAACCTGCCGTTATTTCATCCAACTGGTTCAACACAAATATGATATTGGATGACTGCAGAATCCTCGATTACATTCACTGACTGTTTCTGCACATTCACATTTGTGAACAATCATCTGTGGTGCTTAAAATAGTTAAAGATGGGCAACTAAAACATTTGTTGAATTTGGGGATTCATTGTTGGATAATGCAGAAAGCCAATATTGACTATAAGATGGGGCACAAACCCAATTTTCAGTGTCCAAATCAGTCATAATGCATGCCCATCCCCAACCCTGACCTCCTGCCGTGTTATTAAAACATCAAAGTTCTACCTGTATTGGCACTGGATGTAAATTACGTACGGCATAATCGTCCAATATGAACATTATTTTTATGACTGGTCATTAATACAAATCTGTGTCCACATTGTCCCTCACAGCCTCTAGAGAGACCTCGGGCCAGATGCATAAAATTCAATCTCTGTATGTACAAAGACAGAAATATGCATACACATAATTTTCATCCAATTTCATAAAGTCATGTGAGTGCATGGCTCTGTTTCATAAGGCTCAGTCATTGTGGGAGCGAAAATGAGGCTTGTGCATATGCGACTACTTCCTCAGTTAGCCATAAATGGATGGGGACTCGCGTAGCTTAGTTTTGCATAGAAGTAATATGGTCTGATTCACCACTTATTAGACCTGTTAATAAAAAGGCTGGGGAAAGAAGGAAGTGCAATTTGACAGATTATATTGCAACATTGCCAGAACAGCTCTCATTAGGAAAGCATGTTATGCATGCCTATGGCTATTTATATTGCCTGTATCATTAATTCCTTGCATTCATTGAACTACATAAAGAAAAATCCACGAGATGATCAGTGATTGAACCGACTTTGCAAAGGTCATTAAAGCAGGGAAACTTTGGCTCAAATGTAAATTAGAAATAATGAAATTAGTTAAAATCAAGTTAATGCACCCTTATTTACATTTACAGATCGGAACAGACTGAAAAAAGAATTAGTGTGAATTTGGCCTTACATATTTTAGAGAAGTGCATATGCCTGGTCTGAAGTATTTATAAGGTGCTTACAAATACACCGCACATTGTCCTTACATTAATATATGTGGGAAATGACACACGCATGGCTTTTGTATGTCCACATCATTTATACATGTGGCCCCTGGACTCTCTGCCCTTTCAGCACTCGTCATCTTTAGTGGTTTCTTACTGAAAACATGGAGAGGGCTGGGTAATACGGAAAACAAAAGTCATAAGAAAATCATTATCTGAAGCACACATGAAATTGTGTAGTAAATGTATTGTACACTGGACTCCATTAATAGTGGTTTCAGATGACATTTCCAAGCATTGCATAAATCCTTCAGGGCGATATCTGATTTAAATATTGTTTTGGATTTAATTTAAATCAAATTTTCACGCAGTGATTTAGTAACATGCATAATATTTCACAATATATAAAATACTGTGCTGTTATTAGTGATACATATTTATATATTGCCCTGCCCTACACATGGCAAAGAGAAGTGTGTACATTTTGAGCTACCAGTTGCATAAAAAGATTTAAAAGTTTGTCATTCCTCCTCTACAGACAAAACTTGTATGTTGAACCTACACATGTGACACATTACCTAGAAGAGTTTTTGAAACTTGTGGACTAACGGGGTTGAACATCTGTACTGTCATCCCCTGGTTGTTTTATGCTCACTTGAAAAATTTCACAAATAATTTTTATTTGCTTTGGTTTGAAGTTTGACAATGTTGCATCAACAGAGTTGTATTATCTTTTTAAAACCATGTTTTGTTTTTCTTCAATTGCATTTAATTGAGGCAAAACTCAGTATTAGTGTGATATTATGTGAATTCAATTATGTGAATATTAATGACACTGCTCTACATTGAAGGGGCCAAAGAGATGATTTACCTCAGATGTCATCCACTCATCTGCTGATTTGGGCAGTGTTTCTTTTCTTTCAAGTGATTCTTGGCTAAAAACATCTTGATTGTCTCTTTGTTTATTATGTTGGCCATGTCCCCTACTGCCACCTGTAAAAACTCAGTGGTCTGTCTTTTGCATATTGAATGTGTGTAGAATCATACCAATCTCATACTTGATCATGAAGCGCTGTGGAGGGAGAGAGGTACCATCGACATTGATTTCCATGTGTTTATTAGACATAATCAGAATCATTTAACCTGGATTTGCTTGCAAATATAGATATCATGTGACATTTCTGTTCATTTGATTAACCACACACATTTGATTAACCACACACAGTGTAGACTTGTAGAAACAAAAAGCTAGTTGATGGCCGTACCCCATAGCAGAAGACAGTTGAATGTTTTGATTAGCAGCAGTGGATTTTTTTTTAAAGTGGGTGGTCATTTTTGTCTGATAAGAAATTACTGCACTGAAATAAAAACAGAAACTGCCCATTTGAATGCCTCCAGTTGTCTGTCATTGAACATTACTTCTATTTTGCTTCCCTCTTGTGGTAATACTAGGTATTGAGCGTTGAACACAGTATCCACCTTACCACTGAAGTTGGTTTTCTAGCTGCCTTGAATTCAGGAACATGAAAGCTCGTCTTGCTGTCATGGTATTAGTGCCAGTGAATTTGCTGTATTTAAAATGTACGGCACCTGGCCTACCAGTAACAATAACATGAAATACATATGTCAGATTATCACCTTTATTAGATGGTCTTAAAAACACAAACATACACTTAGGCCTCCTATTCAAGTGTTAATCTGGGAACTAAAAATGAGCCAACAGTGTGTAGTCCCTACTGTTAAAAGAGGAAGTGCACACAATATGTTGACCTTCTGTAAAATCACAAACCATGGCCTCAAAATAATAGATTTAAGCAGTCTTGAATGTAAAATGAAGCCTCACAGTGAACAGAATGAAAAAGTAGGCACCTCAGTAGCTGACGGTAAAGACGATAAAGGTTCAGCTCTCCCCTCTAATCGTGTCGGTCTTGGCTATAGTTAGAGGACCTCCCAACACTATCCGCGGTCAACAGGCGTCACGTCATCGCCTCAAAATACCGCCGAGTGTTGGGGGAAACAAAACTACATTTCCCACACGCCCATTCGCGCGTTGCCATTGGCGGCGGCACAGGTGACCGCGGACGTTCAGAGTTGTGACAACATCTCGACGGTCTGAAACGACAACAAATTAACCTCCGAAGTACAGGCGGGTGTGCGTAGCGTAGCAGTGTGTGGAAATACAGAGATACTTAAAACTTTTAGAGGTGTTTTTTTCCCTTCAGTACGACTTTTTTTTCTCCTCTGAGAGTGCCTGACATGTTTTGGTATTAACAGAGTGCATGAGAGAAGTGGGCACGCACTTTTCCTCAACCTGACTCCTCACTTCGTTCTGTCTGACCTTCACAGCGGGTAAGTGATATTTCACCACTGCCACTGAAATGTTGCTTCTTGCTAAAACACCACCAGCTCAAAATTTTAAGGGCATATTTCTTGCCTTACGTACAATGTTTTGAGTTTTTTTTTTTACTGAGTGAATAATGTCACAGTAGCCAATTTGTCCATGTAAGTAGACTTACTGTTCTTAATTAAATGTTGCGAAAAAACTTTGCAAAATAACCAAATATACATCTATTTATTGTTCACTAGACATGTAGGATAATTGTGCATGCTTACAATCCTTAGACTTTTACATACAAATTGATCAAGAGTCACAATTCAAAGAGCTTCATTTCTAAAGATTTTTATTTACAACCCATTTGAATTATGTTATAAATCTGAGTAGAGCAATTGCACACAGACCAAGGCATAAGCAATTAAATATAACTAAAGAGCAAAATACTCAAAGCATTGTCAGTGCATGCTATAAGATGCACTTATTGCAACTTTTTATCATTTAGATTAATAGTAATCTGAATTTTCCAAAAAAACTTAATTGTCTTTTTGGTGGGAACCCATAGGTTAAACTTTAATGCACAACTTTCTCCCTTTCATTGTCATCCGGGAGTCTCTGCTGAGCGCTGCCTCTCTTGCCATTTATAAGCAGTAGCCAGGCCAGTATCAGTAACAACACCTCAGCCTCGGGGTATGCTGCTATGTATAAGCTGTGACTTTAGAAACTGTACTGACTGTAATACTCTGCTGCTTATTCAAGTACTTTGGCTGAAAGTGGTGCCAACTCTAAAATAATGAATGCGCTGCTGACCATTTATGTCCTCTTTGTCCCCTCTCTGCAGTGGGCTTTATTTACATACCATGTTTATTATTAGTGTGCGGGTAGAGTGGAGGGTGGTGTTGGTTATGTCTGATATCACAGTGATGCAATGACATCTGTTGCATTTGGCTGTAATTTTAGAAGGAACTATGTGTTTTGTTTTACTGTTTGACCAAAAGTTGCAGCATAAACATGTAGTATTTGTGCATTTATCCATCTTCGTATACATTCAGCATGGTCATGATAATTTTTGCCATATCAAATTATACATCATGGTCAGTGTATGTTTAAAGATTTGTACTTATATGAGAGTGAATGAAAACAGTGTTTTAAGGACAGACCAGACTGCTTTTGTCTTCGTAACTTTACCTTCAGTGAAGGTCTAACTTTATCCCCTCTGAGGCCTGTAGACTACTCTACATGTCTCCTTACCACCCAACATTACACCAATAATGTGTTTGACATTGGACCCTGGTCCCTGGCCCTTGACCTCTGTGCCTGGTCTCTGTAATAATCTGTACCATCATCTGTATTCTCCAGAGGACACAATAAGGTTCAAAGGTCAGAACAGAAAAGTTTCAACTGCTCTGATCGCTTTTAACGGGTGAGTGCAGTTTTTTTTCTCTAGCTTATGCTTAAGGACATGACCACTTTCATTCTTAGTGGATTTCAAAGAAATGTCCTCTTGACGTTTGTGATCATGTTGTGAAACACTATGATGACAGCTTATGAAGTCATTTAGCAGAAATAGAAAATCAAGAGTTAAACTATCCTACTAAACTAGGCATATTCACTTCCAGTAAAATTAACTTTGCAGGGAAGCTGCACAGAATCACTGAGGTCAGTTGACCACATGGATAGTTTTTGTATTTTGGTAACACTGGTATTTTTCTATATTGGTTTGATACACAATACTGACAGAAATGTGACACGGAAGCACACGAGAACTACCTTCTCTTTGTCGCTCAACTGTTGATCCCCGTTATAGAGTCGGGCGCAGTAGCGTACACAGATGGGCATGTACATGCATGGGAGAGTGTTCAGCTGCACGCTGGAAAGATTCAGATTCATTTGTAAGGCTGGGCACATACATATACAATATATTCACACATTTACATATGTAACAGTGGATGGGTTGTTGTGCGTTTGGGTCATACTGTGTGTGTTTTTCTCATTACTTTGATATAGAATTGTAGCATGTGAGTTCAGTGTACAGAGTACAGTTATGTCATCACACTGTTAAACCTGAATTACCATTTTGCCACTATCTCTCACTCTTTTTTTCTTCTGCCTCTCCCTCGTTCCTGTGAATCCATTCATGTAAGAATTTCTGTTGTTTAACATGATCTGATCTGCTGTGCTGCAGCAGATCAGCAGTTTAGCTGTAATTCCCCGATGGACAAACAGTGTAAAGGTGACACTCTTTCTAAATTACCTAAAATCTAGTTCTTCACTGCAATTTCATGTTCCTTATCAGTCAACATGTACATTACATTAAGGACGATATATCTGCAATAAGCCAACATCAGCTGACGTATCAGCCTGGCTGATTTATTGGTCTAATTACTCTAACACTAATACAGTGATACCACATCAATAAACCATTTTAATTGAATTTGTTTCCTTGTAATTTTATCGTGTGTGGTGCTTGTTGTGTTTATATAATTTTACGAAGAATGCCTCTGAATTAAAACCTAACCCTAACCCTTTCTCTACATACAGTATATTTGCTGCTAACTGCAAACCATAGCGTCAGAGAGTGATGAGCTAAAATTTAGACATGATAATGGGTTGTGTAAGAAGAAAATATATGCAAGCTGTCCTTGTACCGGCACTTTACTCACTCCATCTCTGATTTCTGAATCAAGTTTTTTTTTACAGTGCAGAAGCGATTGAAAATGGGACAGAGGCACTTAGAGGAGTCAGTGGGGTTATGGAGTGCACGCAGTATGAAAGGTCAGAGGTCAGTAAACACACTGATCTGTGAGTTCACTGTCAGCAAGGTGACAGGTCACCAGCTAGTATGTGGAGCAGCAGTGGTGCCTGACAGACTGATTGCACTCTCTCCAATAGCACAGCTGCAACCTGCTCAGATGGTGAGCAAAGGAAAACAGAGTCAAGTTTCAAGCTCTAAAACATCCCAGAAGAGGTGGCCTAATTCCGTACTTTAACTATACTGTAACCTTCCTTTGCCTAGCTTGTGTTTATGGATGGATGTATGTTTGTGTATGAATGTGTGACACATACAAACTAATCACCTCATCAAAGTGCACAAATTAGTGCAAGCACATGTGCTATGTGTATGGAAAAGTGTGTGTGTGGTCATATCTTCAGCCTCATTGGACTCATGTCAATTGTAAATGTTGGTGATGGCGTTAATTTTCTTCAGGTAAACAGAAGCACACACACACACACACACACACACACACACACACACACACACACACACACACACACACACCACACTCACACACACATGAATGTACTCTAGTGTGAAAGAACATCAGGTGTGTGTAAACACAGCTTCATCCGTCTGCCATATGGACAGATCTCCCCTGACCTAGCCAGCTTTGTGACTGGACAAATAAAATGTGTTGGAACTGTCTCAATGATAACTTGGATTTCCCAGGTTCAAAACAAAACAAAATAAAACAGAAAGGCCAAACAAAGTTTGTCACCAAAGTTGGACTTTTCTTAAAAACCACTCAAGTGACAGCCTGGCATGTGATATATGACAACATGACCCATGATCTGTCAGAGGTGAGTGTGGGTGGGATGTTTTAGGGCATGTGCTGAATGTGTGACTCCACTTCCTCTTCTTAGCTCCATTCCACTGTCTCATATCCTCTTTTGACTGATAAACAGTAGTGACAGTCTTACGCCGCCTCTGTTTTTTGTAAGAATGCACCTCAGCTGCATCTGTGAAGCACATTCTGCTCTGCTGTGTACATTTGGAAAATTAGCTTATTAGTATGGTAGTGGCTGTAGTTTGTGATTTTGGCTCTCTGCAACTTAAGCTTTTTCAGTGGATGTCAGAGTTATACTTTTATCTCCTTACAAAGATTTTTGGCACCTCCTATTTATAAACACCACCTCAAATATTGAGGTCATGACTGTAAAACAAATGTTAACTATAACAAATGGATAAATCTCTGTTTACGTAGGTCTAATGTGATTAAGGAAAATTAGATTTCAAGGCTAAGATGTTTTGTTCTGCTTATATTTAACCCCCTTTTCAAGATCTTTCTGTTTTACCGGTCAGCACTGCCCTTGAAAGCCAACTTAAACTGATCATATTTTCTTATTTACGAGAAAGTGTTTCTCATATGAACTGTGCACCCTGCTCCCTCAATATTATGCTCTCTAGTCTCCGTAAACAGGTTTTGCACAATGTCCTTCCTAGTATTCTTTCTATTGTTGGTGGCTTTTAGACTAACTGCAATAGAAATTCAAACAAAGTCTTTTCTCTCTCAGTTTCTCCAAAATTTTTGGTCCATTCCAGTCTGGTTTTAGGGCTTTGCATGCAACAGAAACAGATCTTATGAGGAAGTTAAATTACCTACTGATGACTCATTGCATGACTGTGCGATTATACTCATCTTGAACTTCATGTCTGCCTTTGTTTAGGTAGACCATGACTTACTGATTGTCCTCAGCATATAGCTGGTATCCATGCCACGACCCTTCTACTGTTTTTTTTAACCTTCTATCATATAAACTGTACCTTTTTAGTTAATATAGACACTTTTTAGCCATGCAGGGGTCTAGGGATGGCAATGTATTTTGGTCCACCGTCTCACCATCAACTGGACTGATTGAGACAGCATCTTGTATTGACATTCATGGTCCCCAGAGGATGAATACTCCTGAGGTTGGTGATTTTTCCTCTAGCATCACCATGAGGTTTGCTGTTAGGAGTAAAATGTCTTGACAGCTATGGATGGATTGCCAAGAGATTAGGTACAGACATTCATGCACCTTTCGGGGTGAATTATAATCACTTTGGTGATCCCCTTTTGATCTTGTGCCATCATCAGGTCAAAATTGTATTATGTCCAATAATTTGATTTATGACTAAATACCTGCATAACTAATGACACTCCCATCAGCCTCATCTGCAGTTTGCCTTTGCTAACATGCTCAACTAACATGCATTAGCATCTAGCTCAAAGCACTGCTGCATCTATGTAAAGCCTCACAGAGCAGCTAGCTTGGCTGTCGACTCATAGTCTTGCATATCCCCCCTGACCTAGGGGCTCCTTTGGGGTCACACAAGACTCTACTTCAGGTTCTTATTACCTAATGTTTGTTTATAAGATCCTGAAATGATTGGCCCCTTTATATATCTCCGATGTCTTACAACCCAAATGTGTTCTTCAGATCACTTCAGGTAATTTGACCTAAGGCAGCATGCTGTTCCTCTGGTGAAGGGTAATACAGATCATAATCTTGCTGTCTGCCTTCACTATTGACACTTTTGAATCTAGCCTCTAGACCCATCTCTATCTTTTAGATAGTCTTTACTGAAAATACCATAATAAGCCCAGGTATTAGCCTAGGTTAACAAGTTGTTTTGATGAATTAATAAAATCACTATTTTATATTATTTTGTTCCAATTATTTGTTGTTATTTATTCTAGATAACACTTGTGTGGAAATTAACAGAATAAAAGAGAAGGATGAAGAGGAAATCTAACCTTTTAAAATCAGTTTGAATATTTTCACAGGTTTAGTAATTGTGAAAACCACAGCAAATGACCCCACTAACCCTCTTCTACCACTTGGCCTTTTCCCGTTTTCAATTGTTTCTGTACTCCCTGGTGTACATCATCTTCACTCATTTTCCCTACAGTTATTTCTCTGTCTGGAAGTCAAGCTTTACCTTCTTAAGACCAAGATCAAAATATTGACTGCGCCACAAGGGGAATAAACACTGCAGTGCAGAAGACGAGAGAGCATGCAGCCATCTTACTGTGGTTAAAGTTTGGAAACAAAATACAACACATGCCCCCAGTGATGCGAGAGGTCAGGAAATGGTCAGGCCAATCAGAGGCCACCCTGCAGTCTGCACAACATGATGCAGTTTGGAACAAGTTCCCAAACACCACTGTTAACAACACCGATGACATCAATTGATTCACTTAGTCTGTGTAGGGTTTAATTTTTGAAACAACAGAAGCAACTGTACCCAAAACTGCCAGATGGTTCTGGATTACCAGAACCACCTGGGATGCCATAATCACATGCATTGCCTCCTACAAATTAAGACCAGTAACATGAACTAGGGATGTCCCGATCCGATATTTGGATCGGATCGGCCGCCGATATTAGCAGAAAATGCATATCAATATCGGATCGGCCTGCACGGGAAAATCCCGATCCGGACTCCCGATCCAGTTTGTTTTCAAAACTCCGTGTTTTCCAGCGCACCGATGTAGGTAATCCATTCCAGTTTTTTTCAGCTTTTCCCCCCAAATCCGGTCCGCGTTTTTCAGCACACCTAGCGACCTGTCCAGCATCCCACTATTTATTTTCTACTCAGCTTTTTTGTGTGTTTTGCTTTTTTTATACAGTTTACAATATTGTTTGCACTGATGGCTTTTTAAGCCTTGGTTTACACTCTTGTTGTTCAAGAGCAGAGCACTGATGCCAATTCAGTTTGTGTGGTTAATTGACTATTTATTATTTTGTCTATTTTGTGTTTATTTAACCATGTTAAGAATAAACAGGTCAGCTTCTCATTACCAACCATTGTGGATTATTCAAACTAACCTAATTAAGTTGGCTAGTTGTTCTTAAGAGTAAAACCCTTTTCAACATGAGTATAACAACAAAATAAGTAAATATCTTTAATCTTTAATACATGCTTGGATCGGCCGGTATCGGTATCGGCCTATGCTAAAAGCTACAATATCGGTATCGGATCGGAAGTGCAAAAAGCTGGATCGGGACATCCCTAACATGAACAATTCTAAAGAAGCAGCTTACAGTGTAAGAAGAGCAGTAAAGGAGGCAAAAGGGGACTGTATTGTATTGTAACTACAATTCCAGGAGGGCAATCCCAGACAGAAGCATGTGGCAAGGTCCAAGAACTATTACAGATTACACCCCTACCCTCATCCTGAACACTGGAGCACCCCTGTGTTTTGAGCCCCTTGCTGTACTCCCTGTACACACACAACTGTGTAGCCACTTCAACATCATTTTTGACGATACAGTTGTGGTGGGGCTGATCACAGATGACAATGAAAAGGCCTACCTGAAAGAGGTAGAAGAGCTGACCCACTGGTCTCAGGACAAAAACCTACTCTTGAACATAAGCAAGACAAAGGAGCTGACTTTGGGAAGAAGTGGGGAAGGAACAACGCCCACTTTAATATTAATTGTACCCTGGTGGAGAGGTGGACAGTTTTAAGTGCCTGGAGCTGCTTTTCCATTGCATGGTACAGCTTGACTTTACTTGTCTTTTTTTGGTTTTCATCAGACAAAAGTTGTGGATAGTATCGGGTACTTGGTACTTTTTTGTTATCACCTCCACTGAGGTGTCAAGCAAGCAGAGCTGAAACTGAAAGCTGACATGAAAACACTGCAGGCCACTAATTGATTCTGAGAGAATTGTCACTCGAATCATCACTTGCACAACATCCTGCGGTGGAAAATGAATGAATTTCCATAGTAAATTAACTGTTCAGTGTTTGATGGATATTTATTTGTTCTTTAGAACATAAGCTAACTAACATTTTATTTCTCTCATTCACTGGCTTTGCCTTTTCCAACACTGCTCCCTCTCCTCGCTCGACCATGCCGCATGGTCTCTCTTTCTCGCTCGCTCATGCTCTCAGTCAATATCTCTCTTTTTCGCTCATCTCTTTATAAATTAGTCGGGAAGCCAACAACAAAGTCCAACTTTACTTTTAACATTATCAAACAAAAAGAAATGTCCTGTCCTTGTCCTAAACTAATCCTAAATAAATACTACAGTTTTTGTCTATGAATGAAGCAGTACACAGATACACAGACACACAAAGCAGCTGCACTGTGTTTGTTTGATCAATAAGCAACGGTCATCCCTGAAAACCCATTTAAGGGTTACTATCTGCAGCGGAAAATTAGAGTCCATTACAGTATTGCTCTATTAAGTGGATCCCCCGTTTCCCCCTGCCTGTTCCAGTAGGGAGATGCGGAGATGAACTGTCCCCCCCTCCCCTTCTCTCACAGCTTCTCTGTGCGCGGCACCATCTCAGCAAGCAGGGGCGCGTGCACAACAGAGTGATAGATTGACTTAACGTGCAAATAATAGAAAACCGCTTTGCGGTGTAAAGGATTTTTTTTTGAAGAGCTCGTGCTGCCCCCCATGAGTCATGACAAAATACCGCCCTGGGCGCCTGCCCAATTTGCTCATATCAGGGACTGCTACTGCTATGTAGGGAAACATGGCATTGGTGTCCAAATCACTGAGGGCCTGAGCTGGGCGCTGCATACTGACTTAGTGGTGAGAAAGGCAAGGCATAGACTGTTTCACCTCAGATGCTTGAGGAAAATCCAAGTATTCCCTCAAATACTGAGGAATTTCTACTCCTGCACCATCAAGAACATCCTAACGAGGAACATCATTGCCTGGTATGGAAATAGCCTCAAACAGGACCAAAAAGCCTTGTAAAGATTAGTTTGTTTAGCTGAACATAGGCGGCGCTCCACCCTGCCAGAAGGATATTTACAGCAGGCACTGCAATATTAAGGCTAGAAGAATCATTAAGGATCCTTAATACCTGCTGCAGTCAGGAAGAAGGTACCGGAAACAACAGGCCAGCACTGAGAGGCCCAGGAAGAGCTTCGACCCTCAGGCCACTAGGATCCTAAATGAGGTCACTGCCCAAAACTCCACCATCATCGTACACATATATTATAACTACTCTTATTCTATTTTAACTCTTTTTCGTGCACACATTGAAATATTTGGTAGGATTACATTTCACTATATGATTAGATGTGACAAATCAAAATGATTGATTGATTAAAGAGAGATGATTAGAGTGAGAGGGGACAGGAAAGTTCAGTAAAGGATCAGGTTTTGGTGTGCGACAGGTGTAGTGAAATCAATGTTTGTGTGTGTGTACCTTATCTCCCAACTCATCTCCCAAATGCCTTCCATTCCATTTCACCGTACATGGTGACTCTCACTCATGCAAAAAGAAATGCTGTGAAGCTGGTTTGCAGGTTATTGCACATACTCTCTGTCTCACACAAACACAGCCATGGATCCCCACTTTTGTTTAATCAGTATTAATAACGGATAATTTATATGCTCCAAATAGAATAGGGGTGCTCTGAAAATCTAATGGCTTTGTATATTGTGATCTGGCCATAGCAGCCTGTATAATTCGTCAAGTGAAGATCTTGATTTACTATTGTAAATCATTTGTAAATTATGAAACATGGCTAAATTGGCCAAATCATGGAGGTACAAACATCCATGGAAATAAAATGTATACCCATTTGGGTAATGTCATCTGAGACAGCAGATGATGTATCATTAAACCACACAAGCAGTATCAGTCCCAGCAGTCTCAGTCCCAGATGCAGTAATACTCATGCAAACAACTCAAGGTCACCTCAGGTCATATGATGATGTAACACCTATCATATGAGGAAGTGTTGCTTTATTTATAAGAAGAGAACAAGTCACATACAAATGGATATTGAAAATTCTAATCTATGCCAGACTCACTGTTGCATCCATATTTGCAAGATCTAGTTTAAACTCTCAGAACTTTATTTGACAAACTGTTTTAGATTTTATTGTTTCCAAAGGTACCATTTTTCAGGATAATGTAGTAGATAACCTGAGAGAGGTCAATAGTATGTTCTGTCTCACGCAGACAAAATGTGTTGTATGGATGAAATTTCATAAGCAAAGCACAAGTTTAAAGAGTTAGACTGACAACAGTGTTTGTCCTACTTAACAGAGAGATAGTTTAGGTATAGTATAGCTGTGTTAGACTTAGACAAATCAACAATCGCTCAACACTTTCAATAGAGTGACAATGATGGTCTATATGTGTAGTATTTGTTTGCAGCCTCTTTGCAACCATGGTGACCAAGGGAGTAAACATTGGGAAACTTGGCCATTTGACAAGTAGAGAGGGGCTTGGGTGGTGTGTGTGCTTGTTTCGTGCATGTGGATGTATGTGTGTGTACATGTGTGTGTTGGGGTCCTGCCTCCTCCATAGGCCATTGTCAAAAGAGTACAAGGCTGTCTTGGTCAATGATTTCTCCGCCTACCCATAGGCTTTATGATTGGCCAGACTTGACAGGAACACAGCTTTCCCAACCAATAAGCTGAGGGCCTGGAGGGGTCCTGCCCCTGGACCAAAATAACCCAGTAAATACACTGCGGGCAGTATGAGAACTGGAGCTGGCCCACTGTTGAGAGCTTTGTGTACAAACAAGGGATGCTTGTCAGCCGGGTACTGCTGAACCATGCTGGCCAGTGTTCTCCTCTGTTGTGATAGGCACAACTAGCTGAGTGGCACTTTGATACCAATGTTTGTGTTTCTGCATTCAGGGATACAGGATGGGGGGAGTGTGGATGGAGGGATACAAATAGTTGGGTTACATACTGTACAGGGATGAAAGAAAGATGTTCTGAGACAAAGTGTTAGGGCGGTGCACGTTGTGCCAAAACATAACACACACCATGCACATCTCTGAGGATCTTTGATGAATTTGTTCGTTGTTTGTCTATGTACATGTGTTGCATGTAATAGACGTACCTAGCATGTGGCATTGCTTATTTACAGTACGCGTGTGTTAATGTGTGGATACCCTGAGGCACATGCAGATTGACTTGCTGATTGTTTTTAAAACTCATCAATCAGTAACTGATTGAGTTGAGCTGAGTTTATTTTTGCAAATTTTTTGGTCACTGAAACTTGAATAATTTTTGCACTAGCATAATATGTCATCATCTGTATTACTGACCTACTCATGTTACAATGGTTCCATATATCCTATAGGGGAAATATTTTACTATTGTGCATGAATTCACCACTGGGAGGCTCCTTTTAAGGGTCCTATCAGGAAGTAGTTGTCATCATTGTCTTGTCTCTAGTGAACTGTTGTAGGAGGGATGTGCTTCAGTAAATAGTGTATTCGAGTGTGTCCGTAGTAGTGGAGGAGGAATGATTCGTAATATGACTCCTACTATTAACAAATCTTACAGTGTACCCTTTCAGAGAAATTTTTATTTTAACGGGAACTCACTAGTCGATCATAGGGCTTGTTGTGAAGTAAATACACTATACATTAGGTAATAGCTTGCATACAGCTGTGTGTGTGTGTGTGTGTGTGTGTGTGTGTGTGTGTGTGTGTGTGTGTGTGTGTGTGTGTGTGTGTGTGTGTGTGTGTGGGTATATACACCTGCATTTACACAGGATATGCTTTTGTTTTACTGTATATTATCCATAGCATGTAGGGTTTGTAGTCTGTAACATTTCATCAAGTAAGTAATGTGTTTACAGAAAGGTGTTTAAGGATATTCTACATTATATTTATAGTGCAGCTGAAAAAATGTGTGACACAATGAACTGTAGCAGCGGAAATGTACTCATAGCTTTTTTTTTAACTTGATGAAATTTTGTAGGTGATTATTACACAACAAACACAATGTCGCAACTAATCAGTGATGCCTGAGTGACGTCTATTTTGATCCATTTGCATCTGTCATTAGTTATCTGCTGTGATTCAGTGATCTTGTAGTTTCACCTGTTTACATTTTTCAAAATGTATGTGGTTTCTCTGTATTTCTCACACTCATTAATCCATCTCTTAAAGATGCACTGACCAGGACTTTCAGTAAATGATAACAAAATGTATCACAATTAATGTACCAATTTATCAGGATAAGGTAGCACAAATATGATAAGTCATACTATGACAATAAATAGGCTTTTAGTTTTTGTCATTATGATTGTGCATAGGCTTGTTATCATTAAGTCTTATTGCTCTCTAAGCACACGGGTTTGTGTGTGCATTTGTGTGTGTGTGGCAAGATATCAGTGTGTGGGAGTATAATTGAAGAAGTAAATATGCTGATTCACTGCCTCACAATTTAAAAAAAACACATACACAATGACCTGGCAGACAAAATAAGGAATTACCTCCAGGGTCTGTGTGTCAGTATGCACGCATTTGTGTAAGTGTTATGCATATGCGGTACACTGCTCTAAGAAAGAGGCCGGACTGTAGGAGGAGTTCCTTATTAGAAAAGAGAGAGAGAGATGAGTTTACTGGCAACAGGGCTCTCCTTGTTGTTGCCCCAGACTACGGCTTCCAGGCTAATTTAGGGGAAGAGGAGGAGAGTGGGAGGAAGAGGAGGAGGAATAGGAAGCTGAGCTGGTGGTTAGAGAGAGGGAAGAAAGTGACTAATAGTGATTGTCACCCAGCATACTGTAACGGCCAGTGGAGGGAGGAGTGGCGTCACAACCAGTGAACTGGCATATGTAGGCTCTAGTTCGTCAGGCTCAGCACGCAAACTGTCAGTGCCAGTGAGTGTGTGCATCAACACGTGGAGGAGCAGATTTCACTTGGATACAGTATGTTGTCTTTGGGATAGCTGGAGAGTTGTTGGTAAGAATCAAAGTTCAATCATTTTAATCAGTCTGTATGTCAGTGTTTGTCACTGCTTGGCAGTTGGATACAGTGCTGTCAATTTGAGCT
Source organism: Scomber scombrus (assembly GCF_963691925.1). Taxonomy (NCBI): domain Eukaryota; kingdom Metazoa; phylum Chordata; class Actinopteri; order Scombriformes; family Scombridae; genus Scomber; species Scomber scombrus. The sequence goes on from NC_084972.1 coordinate 14,077,218, forward strand.
GCAGTCCTGCTGATTTTCTGTTGAATCAAAAATGAAATCAAGGAAATTTGAACAGATTTTGTGTGAAGTGTTTTTAGTGACAGGCAGTTCTTTTAAAGCTCAACAGATGCAGTAGCAGCAGCAGCAGCAGTGTTGGTTAAATTGCTGTTGACAGTAAACTGACACTTATTATATATTGCAGTTTGACCTTTCAAAAATAGAAATAGGATTCAGAGTCATCACTGCATAATTTAGCAATGTAATGATTGGTTATGTGCAGTTAAGTGGAGGCAAAATGTCAGAGTTTTGGTGCTAATGTGCGGCAGTCTGTTGAGGGGACAATGAAGGTTACTACATCAAATACAACAGTTCTCTAATGTATGCTTAAATGCCAAAATGCATTGTGTTAAAGTGAGTTTTTAGAGATCCTTTGTGTCTGGAGTGCTGCTATACTAGTTGATAAGTTACTAGTATTATACCTGCGCTACAACAGGTTGGCTTAATGTATATATCTCATAATCTGAGCGTGAATATTCTGTGTGTGCATATTCTTTATATGAGCTGTGCATGTAGCAGATACATTTACCAGTTTAGTTAGACACAAATAATAGTCTTACCGATTTAAGATTAGACAACATTTACTTCTTTTTAGACATATTAAATTCAATTTTCAAGAATTTCATGCACTCCTTAGTCCTAAGAAATGTGGTGTGAAACAGTTTTTGTTCTTTCCCTGGGCTGCCTGCAGAGGAAGTTGCTTCACCACTGACAAAACTAGGAGTTGTGAAAACTGATGGAAGAAAAAGGGGAAGTGATACATTGTGGTAATTATTGATGATGCTGGTCTATTGTCTTTCCTGTGTCTTATTGTGTTGTACTTTTATAAGGCGTGACTGAAAGTGTGTCGGTGTTTGTGTTGTCCTTTCTTTTGCTAGTTGGACATCACTCTCTTATCTGTGGTTGGTGTAATGTAGCAGAGTTAACTGAGTCAAGCAGGACTGAGATTCACTCTGGGCAAGGGTCTCTCTTGGTCAACTATATATAGACTGTGTTTAGAAGGTGACGGACATTGTGATTCACAGACAATGTTGATGAGTTATGGTGATTCATTCAGATGACCTTCAGGAAGTTGGTTATTGAGCAGAAATGCAAAGCTTGTTGATGGTAATTCATGTCAAAAGCTTATTAAAGACATAAATTATACAAAATAGTTTCTATTCACCTCAAGTTCACTAACAAGCTAAGGACACTGACCCTCTTACAGCACTTTAACTACACCTATGAGAAAACCCTCTTACAGCACTTTAACTACACCCATGAGGAAATGTATAACAGAAAAAGGGCCATGTTTTGAATATGTTACTTTTATGCTCATTGCCAATCTCTAAACCCATCGGCTGTCTGTCTGATGACAATTTAGCCTCTGGAATCCAAACAGATATAGACTTTTGCTCACCACACGGACTGTTTACCTGTATGCAAACAAAGCAACCTAAAACATGATTTGTTAGTACTACTAAGACTACTACTAGAAACAAATCTACTACTAGAAACAAATCTTGTCCCATTGCCAACATATTCTGCATTCATAACTTCTTTAAACCAGTTATTGTAAAAACCCTCCACAGACATGCTTTCTTTCATTTGATAAACAGAGCTAGAAGCCACATGAGTGTAAACGTTTTCATGGCAAGAACCAGCTGCCAATCAGCTGCAATGATTTAAGAATCTATCATATATCAAGAACATATCAGTTGAGAATATGCTCTCTTCACACCCCTCAGTGAGTGCAGATACTCAGGTCTCACCATGGTCTGCTGCTTTCCCTGCTTCCGCTGTGGAAAGTCTTCTCTTTTTTTAAGTTCTTCAGTGTGTGTTGCACACCTGCTGCTTTCCCCTACCAAACACTCCACTGCCTCCTCTGTTGCTCCTCCAATACTACCACAGTCACGTATTGTGTGTTACAGCTATTCACTCCATCCGTCCATTTTTACATTCATTTTACAATTTATAACCAACCATCTTTTCTTTCTTTGTTTTTGTCTGTCTTTCTCTCTTTGTTTCTTCTGTCTCCCACCCACCCCTATATCACCTTCCTTCATCCCTCTCTGCCTCATGATCTCCTCCCCGCAGATTGCCATCCCGCTCTTCAGCGTCCAGACATGTAGTCAGCAGCATAAGCAGAGCCTATTCCTGTTTGTGAACTCTTTTTCTTCTCAAACAGGTAATTGTACATGTGTCGATATGTGTCTGTTTCTGTGCACTCTCATGCTTTGTATGCTACAGTAGAAATCCACTCTTCCAGTGATAGTGTTTCTCCCCTGCTTTAACACAGCATGTAATTCTGACTTACTTAGTACTTAGTACTAGTACTATTTACTGACTGAATGAGAATCTTTATTTTTAAGGTCCTGGAGTGATCGCATCCAGTCTGGTGTACATCCTACATAACCCCTGTAATGCTCTAATTAAATTCCCAGGGTCAGTTGTAATTAGTCCAGATGTGAGGTGGTAGCAGGAAAGTTTTTATAGCTAAATCAGCATTAGTTGGCCCAACAGAATACCAGAACTGAGGGTTTGAAACTGATCTGTCTGTCCGGCCGTCTGCCAGTCTGTCTGTCTGTGTGTCCATGCAGAATGGTTCGGTGTGTTCTTGTTGCTATGGGATACAGCTGTTTGTGTGTGTGAGACCAAAGAGGAAGGGGTAAGGACTCCATACTTGCCATGCCATCCTTGTCACATAATCCTACCAACCTTCCTAGATATATGTGCGTGGTAGTTTATTGATACTGGAGGTCTGTTTACTAACCCAGGCGCTGTGGAACAGTAATTCACATGCAAACTTACCGTTTATGTGCATGCCCCAACCCTAACTCCAATCTACCTACAAACACACACACACACATCCACGCAAATAGAAACAGACACACACACATGCACATAAACAAAACAAAAAGCACACCATGGCTCGGGGGAACAGGGTGTTCCTGAAAAGGAGAACAGAGAGCAGAGGAGGTTATTTTAGTCATTAGAGCAGGCAGACAGATAGCTTAATGCGGAAAGGGTGTGTGTGTGTTTGCGCATGTGTTGGAGGCTGGTGAAGTGCAGTGTGTAGCGTCAAATTTGCAACCTTTGTGTTATTAACAGAAAGTTTGACTAAGCTTTTAATAACCTGAAACTTTTCTAAGTCCAAAGTATCAAAATGATGAAAAAATCAAATGCTAAAAAAACGGCTGCACACTTCTAATATACTCGAGTTTCAGAGCAGAGCGACTTTGGCGTTTGTGTTTGTGCTGTTTTGTCACACATGTGAAAAGATGCATTTGTGTGACCTTGAGGGGATTTCTCTCTACTCTCATTGCCTATGCAGAACTGCTTGATCTTAATATAGAAATACACTTTCTTTTTTGACTTTACACTTGTCCCACAGCCTTTTTTCAAATGGCTGTAAATTGTCTTTGAATTTTATTATGCAGCTGTGGCCGCAAACATTTGATGCACACATGCTTTGTTGTGAGAGGGCACCTCTGTGAATGTGTGTATGCACTCCTCTCACATTTAACTGCACGGTGTTGGCTGTTTAAAAGGCCTTCCTTGGCATTGCACAGTAACTTCTAAAAATACACACCCCACAAATTAACACCATGTCTCTGAGCACAGGTGCCATGGCCCTACACTGCCCTGAGTGTGTGTCTGTACTTGTGTCTATGTATCTTTTTAATTTGTATTTGTTGTACACTTTACTTTATATATAATATAGGAAGGAACTTAAACTGTCATCACAATTATACAGTTGTTTAATGTGCACTGTGTGCTTATCGTTGACATGTATGATGTGACTAATCTGTGGCACAATCCAGAGTTGACCTCTGACCCTGGCTTCCTCCGCTCTGTATCCTCCCACTGGTTGTCAGTGTTTGAAGTGAAGGGGCTGTGACATCACAGCATTGGACACACAATGGCCATGCTGTACTCACACTGCGTCACGGATGCCTGCTTACCCCAGTGGATGCCAGGCAATGCGAAGGCCCATGTGGGAGACCATGCTGACTGGTAGCAGTGTGTCACCATATTAGATTAGTGATATCCTGCCAGTGTGAGCATGCTTAAAGGATGTACATGTATCATGGATTAATCACAGTTGGGGGCTGTATGATAAAGTGTTATGTAATCATTACCACCACATCAGGTGTCTTAAACAGTTTCAGTTTGGTGTTAAAAAAGCAGCAATAAATTGCCTGTAATCTTTATTTGCATGAATAATTAACCCAAACTGACGCATGTGGAACATTTTTATTAATATATAAGGGATTCAAACCTGTGTCTAAGTGTCAAACTGCATCAGTGCCACATATGCACTGATACAAGTAACACTATAGCATTGTATGCACAGTGCTCATGTCTTAGTCTTGGTTTGTCAGTTAACCAATCAAATATTATCCTGAGTTTTATGCTTATGTTGGATCAGGAGCCAATGATGGAAGTTGGAGAAGTCTGTGTTAAACTGGAATGATGTAGTACAAAATAGTCAAATAGAGGACAGTTAATGGCTTTGGATTCAGCATTAAAAGCTACAAGAATTAATTGCGTGGACCTGGACAGTGGAACATGCTGTATAGTAAGCGGTGCTCTATGTGGTGAAAGCATAGAGCACATGTCCTTCTCTGGCTGGCATTCCTACCTTGCCGATTGAGTTTGGAGATGTAATCACCCCATTTGTCAGACTATAAATACACTGTGCAGCATTCCACCACTGTGTGTATGTGTGTGCACACACTAGTTTGTTTGTAGATGTTGTAGATGCATCTTGAAGGAGAAAACTATTGTTAATACTACTAGGACCTGCTTCAAAAGCTCCAGATGTTAGCAGTCAGCAGTGATAGAAGAAGTAGCCGGATCCTTTAAAAGTACCAGTACAACAATGTAAAAATACTCCATTACAAGTAAAAGTTCTGCATGAAAAAACCCTGCTTAAAACTAGTATTAACAGTGGAAAGTAGTTAAAGTATTGCAGTAAAAGTAGTGGTTTGGTCCCTCTGATATATTATTATATATGAATACTGAAGCATCAGTGTGTAAGTAACATGTTACTGTTATAGCAAGATTTAACTTCTTTATATACAGTTAGTTAAGTTCAGTGATTTCCAACCTAGGGACCGGGCCCCTTCAATGGGTCACCAGGTAAATCTGAGGGGTCATAAGATGATTCTTTGAAGTTCTGTTACTCAAATCTGTTTTCAGCTTTTGGACTTTTTCCTCTTATTTGGGATTTTTTTTGGTGAAATATTGGATCATTTGAACATTAATTGAAATGAATCCATGTTAGAACAGAAAAATCACTATTTAGTGGAGCTGTTAACAACTCATAGACATCTGAAATGTGACTCAGACTACACACTGCTTTTTGGAAGAAGTCAATAGACAAAAAGTTTGGAAACCACGGGTTTCATCTTTAACAATGTGTTGTACTATAAAGCCACTGCACACCCATATCCACAATAGCCATGTCATTTATAGTCTTATGTACATAAAAGAAAGCATCTAAATAGTATTAGACATTAATTTCAATCCAAATTTGAAATATTGTCAAAGTGTTTGCAACCTTTTCCTGATACTTGATTTGAATTGGGCATGGTTATGCTTGGGCATTTATTAAAAAGATTATGCAATAAAATCAGCGAACTAATCATGACTAACTATGCTGCGGTAAGCGTATTGTCCTATTGCCCCCAAAAACAGGTGTCAATCAAAATGTGATCTGCCAAACATATAGTATTGAGAAGTGGTTTATACAGCAAAATGAGCTGTTTTTTGAACTACGTTTTCTAATAGATAAGAATGTTTATTTTCACTCAGATTTTTGTAGATGCTTAACGAGACATTAAACTTTGGTACATGTAAGCATTTATGTTATTTCCAGCCAAATTTCCAGAGGCTTTAAAAGCTTGTTATATCCCTCTGTAAATGTAGTGGATTGGAAGTATAATTTATACTTTAAGTAAAGCACGATTACTTCTAAATTATAGTTATGTACAGTACTTGAGTAAATGTACTTAGTTACACTCCACCTCTGGCAGTCAGTAGTTGCTCCATCAATACACTTGTTGAGTGTTTTTTTTTTTGTAGGTCTGAGTGATTTTGCTGCTTTGGAGCTGCTTGTGTGGAGCCTTCCTAGAGTCCAAGTTATGGTACATGTGTGTGTGTGTGTGTGTGTGTGTGTGTGTGTGTGTGTGTGTGTGTGTGTGTGTGTGTGTGTGTGTGTGTGTGTGTGTGTGTGTGTGTGTGTGTGTGTGTGTCCATGTGTATTTCTGCATGGGTGTGTGTTTTTCATGTGGGCCATCCAATGGGCACAAAGCGGGCAGTGTGTGTGCCCCCTCGGGTGCTGAAATGTACACTTTGGACAACAGGCGGCTTCAGTCCTTCTCAATAGGAGCTGCCCTTCTTATTGTACCTCACGCACAATGAGCTTTTCTCTCTCTCTCTGTCTTTTTCTCTCTGTCTTTCTCTCTTTATGACCATATACAGACAGTGTTTCTGATGAGAGTTTGGAAGAATGTCCTGATGTCGCTGCTTTTCTGTGTCCCTCTCAACTACACATCACGAACAGCAAAGGCAGTAGAATAAAATAGAAACCTAGCCATCAGTAGGTTCCCACTACACCTTTTTTTTAAGTCTAGACAAGCTTAGTCATTCAAGTGATAAATTGCAGAAGGGGAAACTATCAGTCCTGGGACTCCCCACTGAGTGTGTGTGTGTGTGTGTGTATGTATGTGTGCATGTTTGTGTGCATGTTTGTGAGTGTGTATACGTGAAAGAAAACAGGAGGAGTTGTTATAAAGGGATGAAGGTGTTCCCCATCAACCTTCTGTTCACATGACCACTGAAGAACAACAAGACCACATGACTGCCACATGACCTCCCCATCATTACTGAGGAAGTAACTCTAAATTTCCCGTTTTCTGTGTGGGCAGAATTGGGCAGCCAGGGAGTATTAATACTAACTTCTTTCATCCCATTTCCCACTTTCAACCATAAGATTTGACTTGACACTACTTAATAGATGTAGTCAGACTGGCACATTTTGCAAATTTTGTTTGTCGATGGTGTTTGTTTTGCTTTTGTTACAGAATTTGTCTAGGATCCTGTTGTATCTGTCTTACCTCTTTAATTTATTCATGGTCAGCTGACCAAAAAACAGTGTATTTTGTTTCATAAAAGACAGAATATTTGGGCAAACCCTTTGTCTACTTTTTCTTTTATCAGATATGATCCGATATAAGCAAAGTTTCTTGAATGTGTACGTTGATAAATCTAAGAATTTGGCATAGTTTGCTGATTTAAACAGCATTTTGTAGACTAATTTGTTAAAACATGTTGTTCATATCTATACTGAGGCTAAGACACTAGCCTTATGACCTGTTGACAAATATTTATGTACAAGAAGGACATCAGTTTGACATTTTTTTGAACAGCCTGAGTGATTTATTGAAGAGGCAGTTATTTGAGGCCTCATGCAAACAGAGAGAGACACTGTGGCAGTGAATGCTCTAAGGCATATACACTTCATAAATAGAATAAGGAGTATGACAACCTGTTGTTGAACAACTTGTAGAGACTGCACTTGGATGCTTTTGGTTCAGTGGAAACACAGAGGGCCTGATTTACTAAGATCCCAAATAGTGGGTACTAAATTGCATGCACAGTGCAATAGATTGCGCGTTTTGTTTGCGTGCGTTTTGCGGGTGATCTACTAAGAGTAACTGTGTAAATGAAAACAGGTGCAACAGGGTGGAGACAGCAGTATTTAAATGAGGGTTTTGCGTGTCTGAATGGAGAGTTTGGACGAGCAGAAAGCTGCAAGCGCAAAATGAAATGTGATCAGGTTCTAGTGGAAGAGGTTAACAAATATATTGAGTTATAACAAAAACAAATATTACAAGAAAAACCAACATATGGGAGAATATTTGTACCAAGTCAATGCTGTTAGTAAAACCAAAAATATTCCACTCCAAAAATATTAACAGAGGTGGGAAAAATCCATCCTGTGCGTATTCTGTCATTGTGCCGGTTAATACCTGCCCTTCAAAGGTATTATTTATAGACGCAGTTAGCGTCAGAAAAATACCTTCAGGTTTGGTAAAACAATGCGTGTGCTAAATAACTTATTTGCATTTTCTCCTCCCTGTACTTTGCACACTGGGGTTAAAACGCCCCACATTGCATATTCATTATGGCAAATGTATTAAATGGACAGTGCGTATTATCTTGCACAGTTGACAGACGCAAACCTAAGTGCGCTGCGTTAGTTGATCAGCTTGCACAGTTTTTACACACGCAAACCTTTAGTAAATCAGGCCCAGAGTGCGTATTATTTTAAGATAGGAGTCCTGGGGTTGACAGGTAGCCATTATAGATTTAAAGATTTTTGAAATACTTTTTAAAATATGTATATTTGTTGACTTGTTATGTGGAAATCTGTTTCATCTTTGCATGTGCAAAGATACGTCCGGGATGTATTCAGCCTAACTTAGCTCAAAAATTGGAAGAAGGAGAAAACTAGGTCCAGCAAAGGTCTAACAACTTCAAACCTATCTTACTGTACATTGTACACTGTCTTGTGTATTTAATACATACAACACACACATAGACATAAACATTATAGTTGTAGGAGCAGTTATATTTCCTCAACATTGGGAGGTGCTTCTTGACCAACAACAGTTTGGTGTAGTATTTCACCAACACAACATCCCAAAAGTATTGGGCCTTAAATAGTTCTTAAAGATTCCATTTAGATTCCACAAATGTTTAATTAGTGCTTTTGTTATTTTTAATTACAGTGAACCTCAGTTGAGATTCTATTTCACTAATAAACCAACACAAAGAAAAGGAAGAGCACATTACCACTAAAACAGAGCTTAGTCAACATATAAAAAGAAAGTACATCACAACATTGCACACTTCCTCATCCCCTCTCACCACTCTTTCCTTATCAATAAAGCACACATGAACAATTACAAATTAAAGCGCCTTTTGTAAAAAAGAGAGTATATCAGTTGAGGTGGAAGTGTTTACTCTGCATTCATCTTGATAGCTACTCTTCTTGTTTAGGAATCACCTCAACTGCAGACCTCCGATAGAGAAGATAACTTTCGCAACAATCAGATTAAACTTCACTTTGAATTCTGTTAATTAACACAATCCCTTTGTGTTTTGTGTGTGTTTTCCTTTCATTCCAGCCTTTCTCTTGCTCACCTCTAATTTTTTTCTCCCTGCCTTTCTTCTCCAAAGCTTCCTCTACCTCTCGGGCTGGACTGCGGTGCATTGACGTCGGCTCGCCCTCCCCTGCCCCCTCGCCCCCCAGCAATGGCCTCACGCATCGGGCTGCGGATGCAGGTACTGTAACACAAATACCCTCCACAAGCATTATAGTGCATGCAAGCCTTTCATTAGGTAAGGACATCCTAGTCCAGTCTGTTTGTAGTGTTGTATACTCTGTGGATATTGGAGATGGGGATATTCTGGTCAGTGTCATTCATTTGACGGCATCTACATTCATCAACCACTGATAAATCTGCCCATGCTATTTTGGACTTTGGTATTTTGATATTTATACTTTACATACTTATAATACAGGGTGATTTAATAGATGAGTGAGTCATCAGTTGTGCTGTGCTAACAAACAGCCAGCTCTCATTGTCCACTCTTAAAAGAGCAGAGATGCAAAGAGAGGCCAAAGTGACGAGGGCTTCACAAATCAAAGTCCCTTCATAGGTCTAAATGTTATAATGAGAATTTCTATGATATGGGTGTGTGTGCGTGTGTGTGTGTGTGCGTGTCTGTTGGTCTACCCAGCTGATGCGAGACCAGCTGCAGCAGGAGGAGCAGCGCGAGCGGCAGCAGCAACAGCAACAGCAGCAGAATGCAGCCCTGCATTATATGCAGCAACGCATGGCTGGACCACCTGCGTCCACCCCAGCCATTAGCACCCCACAGCATTACCAAAGCATGCAGGTCCCTGTGGAGGTTCTTAAGGTCAGTGGTACTGCACCAAACGATTCTTTCCATTAATAAATCTGTTAATTATTGTATTATGGATGGCAGTACCGTCTGTTGGCTGTTAGGTCTACCATGTTTGTTCAAACTAGAATGTGTTTTGTATATTAGATGGAATTGCCTTGAACTTTGGCACACATGGTCACCAGTGGATAAACTCTAACAACTTTTGGTGACGTTTTCATCTTGTGCCACCGTCTCTAATACTGTGAAATGTCTCAACTATTCATCTACTTGATGGGCTGGCACACAATTTGTTTAGACAGTCATGGTTTCCAGAGGATGTATCCTGACTTTGATTATACACTAATACATTGATATTATGCACTGGTTTATCCTCATCAGCCATCAGTTAGTGCTAATTAGCTAATATTAGCATGCTAACACCCTAAATTAAGATGGTAAATATTATCAACATTACCACTACCTGCTTAACATCAGCATGTTAGCATACTGGCATTAGCATTTAGCTCAAAGCACATCTATGCCTCACAAAGCCACTGGTGTGGATATAGACAAGAAGACAAGAAGTCTTGTTTCCACATAAATTGATTCATGTGACATACTGAAAGTAGTGAAAAATAATAATCACAATGTCCCAGAGCCCAATGATGTCTGTAGATTGCAACAGCCCCACACCCCTAAATATTCAGTTTACAATTACATGAAACAATGTTCACTTTTAAGAAGCTGGAAACAGCATTGCATGTGTATGGACGCACTCTGTGATTTTGATCATGTGATTGAAAGGTGGAAGTATCAAGGCAGGATAAGAATAAGCATAAACAGGGATTTATGTTTTGGTCCATTGTTGTAGTCCCTGGTTATCTCTACACAATCTGAGTTTCTAGACGTGGAACCAAAATTTTATGTAGTTTATTCTCAATCACTCACTCCTGATCAAAATGCAAAAGCACTATACACATGTACTAAACATATGTCATTGAGTGGACTGGGAGAAGAGAAGGGAATTATTGTGGGGGTTCAAAAGGACATGGGTCTGTACTACCATTAATCCACTCACATGTTGCTGGGAAGGGGACAGGACAGAAGGGAGCAGTGGAGGTGGTTAGAACTTAAGTTAGCATTGTGGCCTCTTTCACAGCGCTGCTTGTCAAGGAAAAATCAGGGGCAGATATGAAAAGGGCAGAGAGAGAAAAATGCAGTGGAGCAGCAAACAGGTAGGGAGACTGAAGGGGGAGATACCGGGCAGATAAGAGAAGTTTGACATGTTTGGCGATAGGACAGACAGGAGCGATGTAGATAGTCTGAGTCAGACAGAGACAGATAAAGCTGAAGTGACATTTTGCCCGATTCCAAAGATGCCTGTGTGTGTCCTTATCTTTGATGGAGTGTGTTTGTGTGTATATAGGTTTGTGCAATGCTCCTTTATGTATGTGCTTACACGCACACTCGTATTTTATGGTATTTTGAACTGTAAACCTGTCCAGTGTGTATGTGTATGCACTGGTAACTGTATGGGGCAATTTGCTGTATTGACAGTTTATTCAGTGTGAATGAATGTGTGTGTAGGTGGGTAGAGTGGTGATTATGAAATCTCAGTTTTTGTCAGAGTTGTCAGTGTTATTTTTGCTTTCATGTTGAAGATACGATGAACTGCATCACGTCCATCGAATCTGTCATACCTCCCACACTGTTTCTTTGGATTGAATAGGGGCTGTGGCTTGTCAACTGTCAAGACCTGCTGTAAAAACATATCCTATTCATACAAAGAGGAAGTAGAAGTATCAATTCACTTAAAGTTTCTAGTGAATTTGATATAAAACTGTTGCTGGTTTTAAAACAGATGGAGTTGGAGGGCTGAGGAGTTTACTATTTAACAGAGAGCTTGCCTGCACATACTCCATGTGTTATGGGTTATATGTTCAAATGTCAGTGTTAAAACATGCTGAGCTAAGAAGCAAATACAACACACTAAACATGTATGTATTATTTGAAATGTAATTGTAATAATAACTTCCTGTGTTTAGGGATCGGGTTTGATAATGTGGAACATTTTTCAAGCAATGGCAATACTACTATAGATAAATTACAGACATATAGTTTCTTTTATTTGTATACACATAAATGAGGCCTCCCTTCAAGTTAGTTAATATGTAAACAAGGGTATAATCTTACATTAAAATCAGATTTTTGAACAAATTTAATGCAAGAGAAAAAATATTTAAATGTTACTGAAAAGAAAAATTGTCATATTGTAGCCACTGTATTGTTGTATTGACAGTCTTATAGATTAAAGGATGGGCTCACGATTTTTCAAGTCTGTCTTAAAACAATAGCCAGGTACCCATATGAACAATGAAATAGGTTTTTCTTGCCATAATCATTTCTCCTGTTCATATTGACCATTTGAAGATCCCCCCAAAATCCACGAGTCTGCTTATGTGTATAAATGTATTTAAAAGTTTATTTGAAGCTAATATAATTGTGGATTTTGGTCCCATCACTCACACTCGAAGGGGATCTTTTAATAGCCAGTATAAACAGGAGGAATGATTACAGTGAGAAAAACCTCATATGGATGCCTGACTGTTGTCCTGTACAGTCAAGATTTTTGGTTTTGGTCCTTATGTCATCTAAGTTTTTTGCAACACGTTTAAGTTGTAATGTATGCTATTTTCAATCAAATTAGTTTTTGCCCCTTGTAGCCATATACATTTTTATTTTCACATCCAACCTCAATGAAAAAACAAACATTACTCACATAACCTTTTCAGCTCTCAGAAACATCAATAACTTTAGGTCTACTATATATCCCTGTTATTAGAGCTTTTAATCAAGTTTGAGCTGCTCTCAGTCCTTTTGGTGGTGGACTTATGTTTTGTTTTGTTTTGTTTTGTTTTTACATTTAAATCAAAGATTGTGTCTTTAAGCAACACCAATAACCACTAAGAACCTGTATGATCTTGTTAATCATTCCTAGATGTAAGGAAGCATAATAGAATACATTTTGATAACACCCTTTCAATGTCCATTTCTACAGGTACAGACCCACCTTGAGAATCCTACAGACTACCACATCCGTCAGTCTCGGAGGCAACAAGTAAAAGAATACCTGTCCACCACCTGTGCCACCAAACAGGTATCTGTCTGTCTGCTTTAACTAATGCTGGATATCTGTTTATGTCTCCAACTATCCACATGCAGTCCTATTGCAGTATATTAATTAATGTCATTACTCTGTCAGCCATTAATGTCATCTCAGGGTGTCTGTTAGATGGTGTTCATTCTCTCTTCCTCTCTCTGTTCATAGACAGTCTGTGCAGTAACAGGACCGATGCCACCCTCTCCTCCCACAACCATGGGACCCACAGGGGGCTCAGTGCCTGCCCCCCCTCCCCTCCACTCACCACACATGCGCACCGAGCAGCTCATGTCTGGTAACAGCGCCCCCAACAGCCCCATGGCCATGCTCAACATCGGCTCCAGCCACGAGAATGAGGTAGGCGTCTGAAAGTGTGGGCAGACAGTACCATAAACATAAACCCACAAACATTAATTCCTGCTCATGTTAAACAGTACTAGAACCAGGTTGAAAATACATTCCTGTAATATGATTTAATTACACACTTGTATAAAATTATGAGGATTGAACATTAGCCTGAAAGTGATATTATCTCCACATTTTATGAAAGCGGCATAATGATTTAATTGGTTTTTCATAGGCTAGGGCAGCATTTTTTTTTTTTTTTGTATGCATTTGTGCATACAGGAGGTGCATGGATGAATGTGTTGACTAACTGGCAATAACTCAGGCTGGCTATGATTGGAGTTTAAATGCTCGATTATGGCCTTGCAACAGTAATTACAGCTTAACAAGTGACAGGGAAACAGCAAAATGCAAAGCCCTTTGAACCTGGCAGACTTTGACCAACTCTCCTCCTCCTCCTCCTCCTCCTCACACTCACGACCTCTCTTCTTTCAGTCTGACTGAGAGAAAATAGTCTTACCAGTTAGCCTTCATGACACAGAAGTCACCTCTTAAGTCCTCTCTTGAGTGAGACATGCACCTGCAGGCGAGTTCACCTGGAGGCCTGCATGTCATCAGGTTTCAGGTGATGATAAATGTACAAGTTGTGACTGTTTTCAGTGTAGTGTATTCAAATGTAGTTTAGGTGCAGTCTTTATCTAAGAGTTAGAGATTATAGGTCATTAATATACAATATGATCACATAAGTAACAGTCTTTCCCTGCATCTTTCAGATGGAGGAGGTCATTGATGACATCATCAGCATGCAGTCCAATTATGATGATATTCAGGCATACATAGACCCTATCCAGATGCCAAACACAGTAAGTAGAGCCACCAAAGTGTGATTTCAAGAACCCTTTATTTGTAACTGTCTTTTATATGACTTGTGTACTTTGCATCCAGCTGACTCCTTTTATATGTTCTGTTGTTAAATGTTCTGTTTTAGTTATATTGTTACCAAGGATTTTCTACATGTTTCAGGATTGGTGGAAACTTTATATTTTCCTTAAAACAAAAGCAACATATAGTACTCTGCTAAAAACATGCAAATATCTTTTATGAAATAATATTGTAATAGCATGAGAGGACTTTAGTGTACAGTGCAATTCCATTTTATGAATGACATGTTGTATTGGTTGAGTTATATGAATTATGCTACGCTTTATTTTGTTAAAGAACATTCTTCGGATTGGTAAACTGGTATCAGCTTACACACTGCAACTATTTGTACTTGCTTTAAAGAAAATTATATTTTGAAGACAAAATAACTCATGATAATATAATTGATTCAGGAACACGTTATTTTCACAAATCACAGTGCAGGCTTTGTATACATGTAGCTACACTTTGGTCACATACCTTGTAAAGCATTACCACACTAGATTTTCCAAATGTTGGATTCATTGAATGTTTAATTATTTATTTTTATTCTACTTGAGGTCTTATTTTTGACTTAGTCTGCCCTAAATGAGTCAAAGTTTTGGTCATGCCGAGTCATCAGTGCTTTGGCTTTTCAGAAGTTCCTTTAATCATTGCTCCTGCATCTGTTTAATGTGTGTTACTCCCCTCATTTATGTTCAACGTCCTTAGTTTTTATTTTATATTATTATATTTTTATATTAAAGGATGGTGGTGTTGTTACGACAGTAGTTAGTCTTGCTAACAATGAGTTTAGCAAATGGCTAATGTTAAAGGACAACATGTGTTCTTCTGCACTCAAGCTGCTTTTTCAGTTTTCTGATTTCAATCTTTCCTTCAACTGCAGAATTAGGAAGAAATCTGTTACGTCTTTTTGCACATAAAGACACAAATTCATACACACGTGCAAAAGTGCATTAATGAGTTAAACACTAAACATTCCATCCCATAACCATATTGGACAAAGTTAAAACTGTAGGGAAGACATGTCAGATGAGGACTGTACAGTGCTTTGTGTTTGAGGGAGCAAACTCAGAAAATTAACAATTAAACTGCCAGCAGTTAGAGTTCAACTTGTTTACAAGACATTCAGAGAGAGGGAGGAGGAGGAGGAGGGGGGTGAATAGTAAAAGATGGGAGGAGGGAAGAGGGATGAGGGCAATTTGTGCAAGGGAAAACAGGCTGAAAGTCCAGTTAGGGGAAAGTTCACTCTTGTTTGGTGGGGAGCAGAGGAAGAAGAAAGACAGGATCAGTGCTGCCGAGGTCAGTCTACCGGTACACGGGTGGCATTGCCAGAAAGAGCGTATGCTGCTTGTGTCTGAGAGCGAGGAAGAAAGAGCTATTAGGAAAGGAGTAAAGGATGAAGGAGATGAATAAGACGTATGCCATTGTGGAAGTTATTGAAGGAGAACAGATTCAGCTGGTAAGAAACTGATAAAATGCTGATTTTAAGACTGTTTAATGTCAACTTTGGTTGGTGTTGTGAGAGTTAGTTGGCACTTTGTTCTCAGGGTTAACCACAATTTGGACAGATGCAGCGGCATGTCTAACTCCTAGCCTCGGGTCTCTGATTATATGATGAGGCACAGGATGGTGGGTGGGGGAGGTTTTTAAAT
The DNA here is from genome assembly GCF_963691925.1 of Scomber scombrus. Lineage (NCBI taxonomy): Eukaryota > Metazoa > Chordata > Actinopteri > Scombriformes > Scombridae > Scomber > Scomber scombrus. The sequence goes on from NC_084972.1 coordinate 14,093,277, forward strand.
GTTGTGTTTTGTTGTGTGGATGGGTTGAATGTAGCACTGGAATCAGGATTGTATAGCAGAGTATCATGTTTGGGTCTACCATGCAATTAGAGTATGATTATTAATAGGTCTTGACCACTGCAGGCTCTGACACATTGTTTGACATCTGTCTAACTAACTGTGTGTGTGTCTGTTTGAGAGAGGGAGAGTGAAACCCAAACAGCCTCTTGTAGCTTCATCTGATAGTATGTCCTCTGTGGTTGATCGGTTTAATCAGGATGAATTTGTCTACATATATCTGTGTGTACATTTAATTCAACATAACACTGATTATGTGCTGGAACAACCGTGCAAATAACCAGTGAGCGTGAAGCCAGTACAAGAACTGAACTGGAGGCAAGAAAGAAACTTTAGCTCGATTTGAACGATAGAGCTGCTTTAAGAACATTAATGATGCAGTGTAAAATTTGTTATGGAGAAAATTGAAGTGTTTTGTACACTGGAAACAAAAATCTCAGCCTCATTCCCAACAGACAGACCAGAGCGTAAAACTCACCTGCTAATCCTGATGGGGATTAAAGTGGCAAACTCCATGGAATTCTTGGAATCTCAAAGTTTAGTAAGAGCCGGGAACACCACTGAATACCAGGCACAAGTGAACAGATTGACTCTTGAAATTGTGTGTGTGTGTGTGTGTGTGTGTGTGTGTGTGTGTGTGTGTGTGTGTGTGTGTGTGTGTGTGTGTGTGTGTGTGTGTGTGTGTGTGTGTGTGTGTGTGTGTGTGTGTGTGTGTGTGCGTGGATGGTTATACTGAGCCATATTGAGTACCAGTCACGTGTGCTCATTCATTTAAGTTAGTTCGAATGGGGCATGGAGGTGGGGGCGCCCGGCCAGGACATATGTAGTCAGAGCAAAGGCATGAAGGAAGTTGGGAATTAGAGTTAATATCAAAGTGTGTGTTTTCAGTTTGTTTTTTAATCAGGAGCAAACCTGAAACAACCATAATGTGGTATGACGTTATATCATTGGACTCTGCCATTAATGTTGATGTACAGTTTTGTTTTCAAAATTAGAGCAGTTAGTGAGTCAGATTTCTCAAAATATAACAGAGAATGCCGGCTGAAAAGATAACAGTTTCCATCATCGTCCAGTGTGTTGACGGGTTAGATGAGATATTTTAAAAATGTTCTTGCTTAAACAACTAAACATACAATTAATGTGCAGTTTGACATACAATAGTGTGTATAAATATTGGTAAAGACGTCTTCTGGTTGTTGTGATCATTTTCATAACCCATAACAAAATAATATCCTTCTTACCAGTGAAGATTTATACATTATCTTTACACTTTTAGATCTTTTGTCAGATTATTAACAGAGCATATAATTTACATACAGGAGTGTATTTATGTGTGTGAATGTGTTTGATCTCACAACTCACAGTAGCCAGCAGATAAGGTATCTCTACCTTTTGAGTTCTTTATCTTTCAGGCCTCATTAGCAGTGTCACATTTGCCCTCGCCTCAGGGAGCAAGACACGAATGGTAACAAGGCATCAAAAGTCCGTCAGACTCATTAAAACATACAATTAAAAGGAAATTAGGTCTTTTTAGAAGCTCCTACAAAACTACATCACAGCTGTTACACAATGTCTAAAGTGCAAAAGTGAGCAGGACCACTCTACAATTGTACAGGAGCTGCAGAGGAGAGAATCAAGACATAAAGAGAGATAAGATGCTGCAGATATGATGATAGTCAATCATTACTGTGTGTTTGGCAGGGTGTTCTCAGGTGTGATATTATGGCATTATCTCCTGCTATCTGCTCTTTACAGCACACTAAACACGAACACTGACTTTATAAACATACTAACTAGGAGGTATGCAGCTGTAAATGAGTTGTTAAAGAAGAGTCGTTGGAAAAATAATTTGGATTTGCACCGGTTTGACCTAAGTCTGAACTAAGTTTGAACTAGTTCTACTTGCAATTTGTATTACTTTTTAAATTTCATTTGAACACTGTAGTCTTCTCATATTATAGTTAAATTAAAAGTATAACTTTTTCTGTTCTTTGATATTATGTTAAATTTAGGACTTTGAAGGAGGCATTGATGCCATTCTGTTGACTATATTCTTGCATGGTTGTCACTGTGTTTTGTGGAAGTACTAGTTGGCTTATTGACTATTTGTACTTTTGCTAGTTTAAGTTAAACCTGTGTTTCTCTCACATCCTTGGTTAAACCTTTCAGTCTGTTCATGGAGCACAAAGCATTCATTTGGCCTCGTCAGATGAGTCATTACTTAGCTAACGCAGGAAGCTACTCCTCTGTTTGTATCAATGAGATCTATAAACTGCAGTTGTCTCAAGCTGACTATTGATTTATTTTAATTGATTAAAATACATTGTATGTGTAGATTGCTGGTTTTCTAAATGTGTGTACATAATGTGTGCATGTGTGTGTGTGTGTGTGTGTGTGTGTGTGTGTGTGTGTGTGTGTGTGTGTGTGTGTGTGTGTGTGTGTGTGTGTGTGTGTGTGTGTGTGTGTGTGTGTGTGTGTGTGTGTGTGTGTGTGTGTGTCCTCTTCAGCTCCCTCTGTCCAGCAGTCACCTGGATGTGTATACAGGTCCTGGGATGAAGGGGCCAGCCATTGCTATGACCAGTAACTCCTGTCCTGCCAACTTGACCATCAAACGAGAGCTGTCAGGTGCGAAAGTGCATGTCTTTGTACATTATAGTCGCAAAGAGACTAATTCAGAGCTTTTAAGAAGTTAAGTTACACAGAACACTGTATAAGGTCCTTGTGCTCATGTTATTTAGTGTGTTGATTGATTATAAAACATTGCACTCCATTATATTATTGATGTCTTTTAAGTTGGTTTATTTTTCATTTGTTAACAATACTGAAACAATGTTTCTGTAGAGATGTGGCTCATTTTCAGCCATTAGTTAATCACTTTTTGTCATTGCAAACATGCAGAAGCCCGTGCGCTGGCCAAGGAGAGACAAAAGAAAGATAACCACAATCTGAGTAAGTCCTTCTCTCAGCAAGTTATTTCTCTAAATGATCTGCTCCCTTTTCAATTTTCTTCAATCATAGTGTTCATGCCCTTAGTTCATATGTATGCACAGGACATGCACACATGCACTATGCACACACACACACACACACACACACACACACACACACACACCATAATCTGTCTCTTGCAAAAACAGTTTTATACAGCTTTGCGCTGATTTAGCTGACATAGTGCAACTGCTGGGTGGATGGTTAACCTGCACATTTCTGCTGTTTTGGCACTTAAGTGTAATTGCCTGTGACAGTGTGTGAGTGTTTGTCCCTTTCTGCCCTCTGTATAAATACTTTCATGCCTTTGATTCCTCTCTATTAATGTCTTCATCATCTCTTCATCATGTCTTTTCCTATTTTAACTGCCCTTTGGCTTCCCTTCTTCTCATCTTCAACAGTTGAAAGAAGGAGGAGATTCAACATCAATGATCGTATTAAAGAGCTGGGCACCATGATCCCTAAAACCAATGACCTGTGAGTAACTTCTGGGTTTCAGTGTAGATAACATTGTTTAATACAATTACTGCCAGTTACTTATGTATGAATTTGTCTTTCTGTACATACTGTGTGGTTAGTGATGTGCGCTGGAATAAAGGTACCATACTGAGAGCGTCTGTAGAGTACATCAAACGCATGCAGAAGGATGTACAGAGGACCAGGGAGGTGGAAAATAACTTCAAAAGGATGGAAATGGCCAACAAACAGTTGTTGCTACGTATCCAGGTAACACACCAACATAAACATTTAGAGAAACACAACCACAGCAAATCCACTGATACTCACGATGTTGCTGGTCACTCACTGTCTACAGGAGTTGGAGATGCAGGCTCAAATGCATGGCCTACCTAGCAACTCTCCCTCTGGCCTGAATACGAATGACATCATGTCTCCCTATATAAAACAAGAGACCAACCCAGAGGAGAACCTTTCTCACCATCAACAAGCCCACCACCAGCCCCAGCACCTACCCCAGAACCAGGCTCAGCAACACCACTTCCTTCCACAGACCCACCTCCACCAACAGGGCCAGATTCAGCCTCAGTCCAGGCACTTGCCACCGCTCCCCCAGCAACTCCATCCCCAGCCACCCATCCAGTTCCCAGCTGTTGGCAGCTCCCAGCCCTTTGACTTTGCCCAGTCGCTGGACTTGTGTGATGGGATGCAAGGTTTCTCTGATGGCATGTCTGGGCTGGGCGACCTGGCCGGACTGGACGTCCACGGGAGGAGAGGCGAGCTGGGCTTCCTGATGATGGACGAGCCCTTGTCCCCTATCGGTGGAGACCCGCTGCTCTCTGCCATGTCCCCTGAAGCGTCGATCGACTCTAGCCGCAGATCCAGCTTCAGCTTGGACGATGCAGACATACTCTAAACACATACGCATACATACACGCACTCTCACAAACAAAGACACACACAAGCACACGCAGAATTTTCAGAGAGATGTCAGCCTAACAAGTCGCGGTACATAGGCACATACTCCAACACATTTACAGCACATACATCACAATACAAAAGAATAAGACATGACACGCCCACAACATGCAGCACATACTGAATACATCACACAACTTGATACACTGATGGCACTCATTTGTTGTACAATTACCCCTCCATAACTGCAAGAGCAAAAAAAAAAAAAAGGTACAAGCACACGCGCGCACACACACGAACACATACACACAGCAGGATGTGGGATAAACTGAGAAGCTTGAAACTTTTCCCTTCACACTGAGCATTTACAAGGGGTGAAGCAACACTGCCAGGTCAGGAATTATATAGCACACTTGGCCTCGTTTCCATAAAGGTGGCTGTGAATCATAATCAAGGGGGACAAAACCAGCAGTTAATTAGATTGAAGTTATCAGATACAAGGACAACCGAGCGCATTGTCTCACTTGATAGAGGACAAGTTATTTTCCCCTTACATCAACCTCTTTTAGTTACCATAAACGATTGAATGAACGATAGTGAATATAATGGAAATAGCTTTATGGTCCTGCATACATAATTAAGCTTAAGGCAGATGCAGTCCAGTCTCATTGTTCTGTTACTCAATCTGCTATTCCACAGTTGGCCTTAGCCTCAAGCACAAGCATTTAAAAAGTCACTGGGTGGACAATGCAGGAATCAGATAATCCAGCCCTCTTCATTTTCTGCAACTGTAATTGTCGTCTTCTCATTAACATGTATGCCCTCCCACTGCTGTGCCCCATTTTCTACACCTTTTAACACTTTGACACTGTGAGGACCTTTACCCAAAGCAGACGCAGTGACTGTGAGTGTGTCAACTCTAGAGTAGAGAAAGCCATTTGATAGTGTCCACAAACAACAACAAAAAAAACCCACAGTGTCATCCAAATCTGTGAGGTGTCAAAATACTCAGGTACTGTAACAGAAAGTAGAAACAGATGTTAACCCAAACCCATAAACCTTTTCAACTTGTCTCCTCATTTTTGCAGCTGCTGCTCTTCAAAGGTTTTTAAAGGTTAGAGGTCATGACCAGAGTTTCGAGTTAAAATAAACTTCAAATATGCCTGTAAATGCTTCTGTAGAAATTATACCTTTGTTAGCGCAGGAGAGTTTAATTTTTATCTCACTAAGTGACTTTGTAGAGGACAGCTTATACCAGAGGCCAGGGTGAAGAAAAGATAGAGGGACTAGAGAGGGAGTGACAAAGATAGTTTGTCTCAGCTGACTGAGGTGGTAGTGTAATCCTCACTGTCAAACACAGCATTAGCACACCCTTGCATGCATTCACGCTCACTTTCTGTTCACAAACGGGCATCCATTAAACACGCAGACGCTCACATACTGTATGCATGATCGCACTCTCTCTCACACACACACACACACCCACACATACTGTACATTGCAGTGTGCCTTGAGGCTGTTTTCAAATCATGAATTTATCGAGTCTCCTGTACTTCAGCCTCTCCCCTGTTGAGTCGGGTGAAGCTGCAAGGTACAGAGGTGAAGCTCAGGTCTGTTGTTCACACTGCCACCTAAAGGGAATCTGTTGTCCTATTGGCTAACTGACATCCGTTTGTCATCACTTTCACGGTTAAAGCAGGCTGACGTGGACCTGAGTTGTATCTCTGCTGTGGTAGACATGAGGCTTGGCTTTGATTTGATATAGCTTATGATCAGTACTGGTAAAGGTAGAAAAAAAAAACGTTGATTTTTTTTGATTAAAAGAAGTGTTTGTTTTCATTATTATAGTTTGTTGTTTATTTTAACTCCCAAAGCACTGGAAACTATGTTATTGTTTTGACTTTGTACATGGAAGAATTATGGAATAAGATTTATTTAGATGTTTTATGCCACTAAGCCACTTAAATGTATTTTGTTTGTATTTTTTGTTTTAGCTCTATTTCAGTTTTATTCCAAAACTACCCTTTCTTCTCAGAGCCAATTTCAGTAAGTACACTGTAAAGGCATTAAGCCACCAAAGTGTTACTGGGGAAGGAGCGGGGAGCCATTTATGAACTTCCAGATTTCAACTGACTTTAGAGAGATGAAGAGATTATGTACATTTATGATGCCATTTTTATATAATTGGGGTTTTATTGTTCTCTCTGTTGTGAAATTTGGAGCCAGACATAGATGAAAGGTGATTATTTGATTTGATTCAATTCAGATTACTCATTTTATGAATGTAAGGTTTACCAGCGATTCTGGTCAGACTGAAGCAGGTTGGCGTTTTTTTTGTTTTGTGCCATGCCTTTTTTCTTCCCGACTTTGGGTTTCCATGGAGACTGGAAGACGACTGACTTCACATAAACTCTGAGCCGAGGAGTTGTGGTTGCCATGGTGTCATATCATTGACTCTGCTTTTGTCTCTGTCTGTCTGCCAGAGTTGTGCCTTTTCAACCACTGTTTGTTGTTGTCACCCAGCCAACACTCCAAAGACCTGCTCAGGCCTCCTCTTCTCTTCCACTAGAGGGAGCTCTGCAGAGCAAACTACACAGGGAAAAGTGGTTCTGATTTTACTGAAGATATAAAATGTTTTCCCAGAATCCATTCAGTGGCTTCAAGTGTTTTTTAAAAATTAATATGACTTATGGGTGTCCGTATGCGTGACATGAAGAAACAGAAAATGAACCTATGTACCATATCTATGAATATGGTATTTGGCTAATGATATCAATAAGTTAAAAAGAGAAAATGTTTTTCTTTGTGTCTGTAGAAGTTGTTAAAGCAGACAGAAAGACAGAAATTACAATAAAAGCTTTAACAATAACAAATCCAAAAAAAAATCAGACTGCACTTCACAAAATACAGTTAAAAGATATACATTTGGTCATGTAATGCTTAGATAGATAACATTTATGAATAATAAACAAAATCTTATTTATAATTAAATATTTATGTGTTAATATCCATATACTTTTATAGACATATAAAAGAGATCTAATGGCTCTATTATTGTTCTTTGAAGTAGAAGAAAAGCATTTTTCCCTACAAAGGAATCGGGTTAAAGGAGGAGATTTAAAAGGATTAAGGTACGTGTACTCTAGTCTCCAGAGAGTGAGCAATGCAAGCCAAAAGTGATGTCCAAAGTGATGTCCTCTTCAGAGAAACAACTAGTTTGTGTGTTAGAGAGATTAATAAAGTGGTGTACTTTTGTGAGGTGGGATGTGAAGGGTAGCATTTTTACAGTTACAGTCCATATAAATAATATGTGTCAGACATACGCCCAAAAATAGACTTAAAGGTAAACATCATTTGGAAATGTGTTCTCCGCTAGTCAAAGGTAAGACAGTATTGTCTGGGCATACAATGTAAAGGTCAGTGTTTGTGTCTCACTGTCATTGTTGTGTAAGTGGACAGATGACAGATGAGACAAACCCACTGAATGTTCTTTACATTATAGGCTACGTCCACCAGGGAGCACCAGAGATCTACAGTTGGCTGATGACTTTTTCAGCGTCCCCTTTGACATTGTGATATCACTCTCTTGCAGTTCAATTAACCGGTTTCAAATATGACTTACTGTAAAAACCCCAAACTTTTTTTTTTTTTTTTTGCTTGCTCACAAGTTACACCTATGTTTGCGTGTAAAAACCAGAAGCAACTATTTGGGAAATTGATGTTTTTACAGAAATAAAGTATTAAGAATTAATCTAAGAAACACACCTTCAACTGGAAAATATAAAGGTTTTGACAAACGTAATTTCTTGGTAACAATCTGGTCAAATCACCCTATGTTCTCAGTGGTGGCGGCCTTCACATTTCACCTGCCACTGTCTATTGTTGGCCTCTTTTGCAGCATTTTCCATCTACCCCTGATGTATTACTCCAGAGCTGCATCAGGATGATCCATAAACCGTTTAACAGCCTTTCTTAAGTTAAATAGGGGTAATCTTATTCCTTATCCCCCCCACACACACACACACTGACTGATGCTGCAGAGCATGTTAAGGTGTAGTGGTGGTGTCTGCAGTCCATCCACAGGCCCATTCTCCCGGGTCTTTATGATGCTAATGTACTTCCCAGTCTAATAAATCCCTGTAGAGCTGCGAAGAGTAGATCTTATGGCTCACTCCGATCACCACCTTTTCGCCCATCTTCCCCCCAGCACACACACATGCATAGCTATTACTGCAGCAGAAGTGCCTGCCTTGCACTTCCAAAGATACTTGGGTGGCTGTTTAGTAAGAGGGAGAGAGGGGAAGGGTTGAGACAAATCAAACATGAAGGCGCAATTTAGGATATGTTGGCACGGAAACGCAGAGTTCGGCCCTGGAATAGTGCGCCTGGGGATGGAGCGAGGGGAGAGACACTCATCACCTTTTTTTTTGATGGCTGGGCCTCTTGAAGTGGGTTTGGCACAGCACCTTGAGCAGCACCGTGCCCTACAGAATGGGTGAAGAGGAGGGGGACATGTGGACATAGAGGGAAAAGAAAAATAATCACTGAGGGGTTTTTTTCATGTTCAACAAGCATGGAACAAGGAGGTCCTTTCAGAGCTGATATCGGAGCGGCACAAAATGAAGCTTCAATCTCTCCTTCAGCCAATCCTCCTTTTTTTATGTTTTCTCCTCCTTACTCCAACCTCTCCCTCTACCTGCCCCCCCGCCCCCCTTCTACAGTCTTCTTCTGGCCGATGGGCTCCGAGTACGAGTCCTCCTTCCCTCCCTCCCTTTCTCTCAAGGGAGCAGTGTGTCACTCAGCTTGAAGCCCACGGAAGAAGAGGTGAAAGGGGGCTGATTGAGGTAATTTAGCCCCTGGATGTGAGAGCAGGAAAGGCATCACCCTTTGCTAATAGACAGACATCAAAATGGAGATGAGGGGGGGATGAAAGGAGGGAAAGAAGAGAAGAGGAGGGAGGGCTATAAAACTGAGAAGACTTTTTTGATGGATTTATCTCTTTTTGTCCAAGGGGATGTGTAGAAAACTTTTATGAACACTGAGTGACATTGTGAAGTTGGTAAAGGTTTATGTGTGATGCCTTGAATTAAAACCTGCTGATATTACTTATTGATCGGTCCTCCTCCATTAAGATGCCGTCAATCACAATCTGCTTTATGATCTCTTCTGCCCAGGCTTCTCACCGTACATCCTCCCTGACAGGCAGACTGGAACTCAAAGCAAAAAGGCTGGCTTTTACCACATGGATGAAGATTGGAGACACTTTTTATAGCTTTTGCAGGCCTGCATACTCCTGTAAAACCTGATGGCCCACTATCAAAAATCCTCTAATGAAGATGGCACCATGACACAACATTGATTTTAGATCTATAATTCTTCAGCACTGCAGGCTGAAACTGTCCTTAACTTTGGGGCCCTCTATGAAACACTGATGCCAACTTATTCTTCAAATCTTCTCCATAGTTTCTTCCTTTTTTTTCTTTTTTTTTCACAAGATTTTGACAGGTTGTGTGTTTACATGTGGCTCCAGTTTTGACCCATTCACATTTGATCTATACTGGATCTCAGTTCAGTGTTGGAGAGGACTGAATAAAGGCAGTCACACATGGTAATTCCCACCTCTGCTGCCCCTCTTTATTCCGCCGTTCCTTTGTCCATCTTCCTTTACATATTTAATACTCTTCGCTGACTCCTCTCAACCCCTCATGCCTCTAGTCCTGAAAGAAAAGGAGCTCAAATTGGCTGGAGAGATGAATAATGTCCCCGCCATTAACGGTGGCATGGAAGGACCAGTCTTTTCATGTGTGTGGAGGTGAAGAGATGAGCTGCAGAGAAGTGATGATGGGGTGGGCCCGTGGTCTTTATCATTCTTTCCAACTTTGCTCAGACAGCAGAGAAAGAGGCAAAGAAGAGAGGAGGAGTGATTTGTATGAAGATTTAGCCTGCAGAGGGGAAGATAGTTGAGAGAGAAAATATGTGCTATAGTGGTGCTTTGTCTGTATACATGCACGTAAGTTGAGTTGCAGTCGACTGTTCTGAAGCTGGTGTTAAAAAAAATCAAAACTCATCTATGATCAAACAGGGAAGTCTGACTTTTGGTTCTTTTGAAACAGGCATTTAAAAAAACAACGTTTTGTGAAAGCTGTGAATAAGATTTCTCCACTAACATCATGAAAATAAATTAGAAATCAGATCAGGGTTGCTTCTTTATTGATGAAATTCAATTTTGTACCAAAATGAAGTCCATGTATCATAAAAAACCCCCTCCCCAGTTGCTATAAAAGAGTGTTCCCTGCCCCCCTTTCCTTTATGGCCAGTAGGGGGAGTTAGTGGTCCACAACACCATCCAACACCGTTGAGTCAGAAGACAAACAGGCCTGACTGACATTTCTAAGCAATGAAAATTAATATGTTTGGAATCAAAGTGATTGCCATCCACTGACTGAAAGAGCATCTGGTGCAACCTCTGTAAAATTAAGACATGGTGTCATCACTAAATTCCACCGGCAGGCTGCTCGGGGACATAATAGGCAAACTGTTGTTCGGCTGTTTGAATGATCAAAGATGGAACACAAATACTGCAACATCTTTTTAGTTTTGCGGGTTGATTGGAGAGTAGCTAAATTAAGCTTATCATTATTAAGATAAATAATGCATCTAACACGGAATTTGTCACATTTTGAAGGTTAACCACTCCATCCTTTTCCTCGGCAGCTGATGGAGTGACTCTGAGAGTGATGGATACTGCATCATATCCTCATTGCAGGTTTTTTCCAGACTAGGAATTTATCTTTGGGACAATAAGCGGGACCTCAGATGATGGCCAATGTCATCGTCCTTGACGAGCAGAAAACCATGAAGATTACTGACTAACTAATGGTCTGACGCACAGGATTCGTCCTAGCCTAAGCTCCTGTGATCTATTTGTTCTTTTGCTGTGTTTGTTTCTCTATCTGCCAATCCATCCATCCAGCCATCCACTCATCCATTCATCCATCCATCTTGCAAATCCTCTTCCATTTGATTGGTGTTGTTGTGAGTGAGATTATGAGCGAGGCTTGTTTGAGTGAACTTACAATCTGAAGGTCGCAAAGATTTGACTTTTTTTTTTTTTTTTTTTTTTTACATACCTCCCTGAAAAGCAGCATAGATTATACAGCCTACAGCTGTTATCACATGTATGCCCTTCTTCAAGCTTCTTTTTATTCTCATCCTCTCATCTCCCGCCTTTCAGAGACCTGAAGATAACGGCACGCCACATGATGCCATTGTCCTCCCTCTCTCTCGTAGGTGGAGATTTAAAGTTCTGTTTTAAAACTGCCACTGTTCCAATCCTACTTAACACCCCCCCTCCCTCCGCCTCCTCCTCTTGTCTCCCCCCCTTCCTCCTGAGTATACTACCTAACCCCTCTGAACTTCAGTCAGAGTTACTGAAGACCCTGAGTACACTGGGGAGTCAGCTACACCGCTGAGAGAGAGACAGAGATAGACAGAGACTTAGCTGCCTGCTATTCCACCACTCTCTCTGGTAATAAGAAAAGTTTCTGTTCTTTTCTGTGTTACAGCAGGGAGATAAAACTAGGGATCACTCACACTCACATGCACTTTTGCGCTTACACAGAAACTCACCCACACACACACATATATATATAGTCACATGATCATGGAAATGCACACAACAACGCACAAATACACATAAATTCAGAGAGATACAAAAATCCTGGGAGACAAACTTGCTCTCACACTCACACACATACACACACAAGCCACAGCTTTCTGACTTCTTTGCACAAACTCGTACAGACACAGAAAACCAAAAGACGGGAGGAGAAAAAGAAACAAGTTTAGTCTGTAAACGGCTTGAAAATCTGATACGAATTAGAGGGCGATTTCCACAAAGGTCAATGTATTCAGCTGGTATCCTAAGAGGGAGGAAATTTAATACCTCTTTTTGGTTGAATTAATTAATTATAATATTAGGCTAGCTCTAGGGGCCCTTTTCTTCAGTGATTAAGTGAGCACATATCTTTAAAAGACTGTGTTGGTCTCTGGGGCCCTGGGCTTCTGAACCTTGGGGTGAAACAGAGAGAGATGTATTATACATGAGAGGACGGAGAAACACAGACCAGTCTGCTCACCTCCATAGCAAGACACGCCATGTTCCTTATTTAGACCTTTAATAGCACTTGTCTTTCTTTGCAGAGGCACCTCTCTATTGCCCCTCTGCCCTCCTCAGGTCCCTTCAGTGTTCTGCTCAGCATGGCTTAAGTCTTCAGCCTCGTTCATTGTCTGCATTTCTGCATTTGTGTGTGCACAATTTTGTTTGTATAGTATGTGGAAAAAGTATTCAGATTCATTAACTCAGACAAAGCAACAGAATGGTAAATCATATTTCTTGGAAACATGAAAATATCAGCTGAAAAATCTGAGCACTTATTATGCAGAATGATCCCTTTCAGAGTGTTACATTATTGATGGAGTAACCTGTAAGCAGCATTTTAATGTTCCAGGTCATCCAGGTGGTGCTAAGCTTAAATCTATAGTACTGGGTGTATTTTAAAAAAAATCTTATATGTCTACATTTTTTACTTTTGGGGGTGCATTTGTTGCCCTTTTGTTTTACTGTTTATCTGTATTGGTCTTAATAGTTTTTACAGTCACCTGTCACTTTGAATTGAACTTAGCTGCATATAAACTGCTACAGATAAACTTTGATTTTATTGAATGCATCTTATATTAAGTTGAAACAATACAATAAGATAATGTATTAACTACAACCATAAGAAAAACAGTGAAGTAAAAAGTATACATTTTGTCTCTCATATAAAAGAAGTAAAAGCATAATGTTGCAGGCAAATACTCCTCACAATTTGGGTAAATTTACTTACAGTAGTTGCTCTCCACTTCTGTATGTATGTATTTATGTATACGTGTGTGCATGTGCAGTGTGTCCCCCCGAACATGTGCTAACCCCTGTGCTGACCCAATGAGGAGCCTTTCATCTGTCAATCATGTCAGGCATGCACGTGTGAGTGACAGGTCTCTGACATCAAGTCTAAATCATGGTTACTTAATAACTCTCTTCTTCTCCGACAGAGGTTGACGAAGAAGACAAAAAGGAAGGGCAGTGACGACAAGAAGGTGATGACAGGGTGGCCGATAAAATGATAGGATGCTGCTAACATGGTGTGTGTATATGTGGGTTTGTGGTAGTGTGTACGTGTGTGTGGTATAAACAGACACAACAGAATAAAGTGACTCTGTTTGTCTGCATACTGCATCCACCTCTGTACAAAGATGTCGTGGGGTAAAGCCAACGCATGCTTGTGACTAACACCCCCTCTTTTCAGTTCACACATGTACACACACACACACACACACACACACACACACACACGCACACACACACGCACATAACCGTAGGCATCCTGCCCCCACTGCCTGACCGCACTAAACATTCAGGTACAATTAATTATTCCTTCCTGATCTAACGAACGCAGTGCACTGATTGGACACCCTGAGGGTACAAGGGCACTATTTTAAAAACACTTTCTGGTCATGAATTTTAATCACTTCAAATATATTGATAAATTATTAATTAAGTGACTTTAAGTGATGCCAGGTGGGCATAATTTCAGAAAGAGTAGTAAAATGCTTTTGGGGGTCATGTACTGTGATGTGAAAGCAGAGCGGAGGAGCTTGTTATTTTTCTCTTAAAGCAGCTGTTTTATTCAAAGGGTATTTCTCACAAGTGTTCAACAGTCTACGGGGCTTATTTGGTCAGGCAAAAAGGATCCGCCATTTTGCAAAAATTAAGGCAATTTTTCATTCTTTGTTTTATTCCAGCTGTAGGGCCCCAATAGTAGTAATAGTCTTCACTGTATTAGACTTTTTTCTTTTTTTTACTGGATTGAAAATCTGCTATTTGATTAGTGTGGCCTCAGTCCTTAAAGGGTCAAACCACATATTTTTTGGAGTTAGAAAAGAGCATGTCAGCATCTTCAGCTCATGTATCTGAAGTTGTGGAAGAACAAACACAGCTCAAAAAAAGGAAACACTCTTGAGCATGCTTTTTTTGGGGGGTGACATTCATATTATATTTCTAATATTAGGTTAATGTTCAAAAACTGAGACTAAATATGTACATGACTCCTGCTGGCACCCGGCAGGTTCAGAGTAAGAATACAGTGTGTTTAAGTGTGGGTTCCAGTGTGTCTGGGCTTGTGCCTGTTCGCATGTGTCTGCCTGTTCTATAGGTTAACCTGCTGAACAAGACCCGAGTGGGAACAGCGCAAATTACAAATTACCTCCCTTATTAGGCCTGACCCCAAATTTCCTTTCATGAATATTCATTATGCCGGCCGCTCGGCACGCCAAGAAATGAATTTGCCCTCTTCTCGGAGTGGACTGTGAATAAGGAATGATTAATGGAATTCTGCATGGTATGAATCCATCATTCCTAGGATGGAGGCTGGCCTCGTAATAAGGATCCAATTAGAGCCACAGTGGGTGGGACACAGCAGGAGCCACTGCAAGGCAGACCCTGTAACACCTACACACAGACACACACACGTACAAGTTTGCGCAGCTATTCTTGTTAGAAGATTGCACTGACTTCCATTCATTCATTATGGACAGCCTAACCCAAACCATAAAACCCTTACTTTTTGTATTTTTTTATGCCCTATCTCAAAATTTTATTACAGGAAATTGAAAGTAAAAATGTACAAATTTACTCCAAACTTCTTCTTTCTGGCCCTGCAGCAGAGTTTTGACTGGGACCAAGTGGCCATACCTGAAGACAATTTTATTTGTATAGCCTAATATCGCAAATCAAAATTTGCCTGAGGGGGCTTTACAGTCTGTACAGCAATACAACCTCTGTCCTTAGACTCTTGATTAGATGAGGAAAAGGTCCCTAAAAACTACTCCTTAATGGGAGCAACAGAGAAGAGTGCCCTCTCCCAGGACAGACAGGTGTGCAATAGATGTTGAATGTACAAAATCAATCACAAATTACAGATTACAGTATTGAACAGTAATGAATAAATTATGATGGAATGTGATAATAAATATATGAAGAATGTGATGAGGAGGATACCAAGCAGCTTCCAGGTGCCACCAGAACAGAATATAACCTGAGCTACATGACCTCCATCAACATTGAGACCTGGCAGGGGGACAGACTACACATGCACACAGGGTAGACTCACATTACGGAGAAGAGACAAGAAAAGAAATAATTCACAAAGAGAGAAAATGATAAAGACATCATTCAGAGAGAGACATGAGGTGAGGCTGAACTCCTGCAGGATCGGGAACCAGATCCAAAACCTCATGAAATGGCACGGACAGGCAGGGAAAGAAGTTCTTGGATGGGTTCTGATCTAGCAAGAGATCCTTGATAGAAAAAAGAGAGGACAGGAGAAGAAAACAGGGAGAGAGAGGGACAGAAGAAAGAAAGGTACACAATTCAGAAGTCTCCACTTTTTTCTCCCAGTACACTTCTCCCTCTCAGTGGGGTGGTTTTAGCTCTGCTGGCACCTCCACCTTTCCTGGTTAATTTCATGTTCCGGTGCGTCCTTAGACAGCTCATCCTGCTGCCAAATATTTGTGTTGGGAGACCTGCTAATCTGAAACTGGGTACATCCTCCTATCCAAAATGTGCACGTACGCACATACAAGGGTTATCAGTGTGCGACTGTGATTTGTGCGCTGGGAGGTTTGAATGTGCATATGCGTATATTTATGTATGTGAATGAATGTGGAACTGTTGATACGGGTGTGTATCTTCTACCCTCTTGACCAGTGTATCGACCATTTGGCCAAGTTAGAGAAGATTAACGGTGCAGCCATGTTTACTGCTGAAGTGCAACTGCTGTGTTTACAGACGTACGTGTGCAGAGATGGAAGGATGAAGTTATTGAAAGGAAGAGATTCCCAGTCCCTGTCAAAAAAATGGGATGAGTTAGCCCTTACTTCGGGTTTTTGTAAGAGTACTGTGTAAATGAAATTTATTGTTCTGCTAAGTCCATCGTAATTGAAAATAAGCCATGTTTCACCTGTGGCCACTTCCTGGAACATCTTTATTGTCCGTTCATCTATTTCCCTGTGTCCTCTCTCTTCTCTCCGGCTTTAATGAGGTGCTCTGTTCCTCTCCCTCATAAACTAAAACCTTTTAGATGAATTACATCTCCTTAAGATTCATCTCCAGCACTGTGGCTTCTTTTCCCCCTTTATGATTGTATTTAATCCACATCACATCTTTATTCAGAACAAATACCCCCGTATGACACCTCACCGAGCGCAGGCGGGGGAAGAGGAATGCTCGGCGAAGGTGGAGAGACATGGAGATGTGCCAGCACGGCTCAGCCTGCTCTCTGATGATATCCTCGATAAGACTTTTAGCTAATTACTGACTGCTGCCTCTGAATGCAGCTTCAGTGAAGAGAAAGGCAATGAACCTGCCTGCTAGCTCAATAGAGAGGCAGCAAGAAAAAAGAAAAGGGACGCGGCTGTTGAAAGAGAAACAGATTAACATTTGTTCTTTTACATGCCTCCCTCTCCCACACACACAATAACTTTGCTTATACTAATTAACAATTAGCAAAGACTGGTTGGCTAATTGTGTTATTGCTCCTAATCAAGAGGCTAATTACCAGAATGTCAATTTAGATTTAATTACTAAGTGCTTTGTTAATTCCCACTGAGCATAAGTTACCCCTTTTCTCTCTCTCTCTCTCTCTCTCTCTCTCTCTCCTCTCTCTCTCTCTCTCTCTCTCTCTCTCTCTCTCTCTCTCTCTCTCTCTCTCTCTCTCTCTCTCTCTCTCTCTCTCTCTCCTTTTTCTCGCCCCCCTCTCCACCTCTCTCCTTCCTCCCTTCCCCCCTCCCTCCATGTTGAACCTTTGGTGTGCTCTGAGGTCCTGTGTTGGGATTGGGGGGACTGGGTAAATACAGAGATAAATGAGGCAAGGTGTTTGAGAAGGGGGACCAAGAGGCAGAGGCATTAATGAACAGGTTTTACCGCCGGGCCTCCAATTAGCCAACTCTCTCCCGCCAACATCACAGAGAGGAGAGATCTACTAAGATCCACTCAGCCCAGCCCAGCCTCCCTCCCACCACCACCACCACCTCCTCCTCCTCCCCACCAGCCGTTCACAGCTGTCCCCAGCTCTGCTCAGCCTCCACAGACATCCACTGCACTGAACCCTCCACCACCAACAATACTGACTGTTAATAATTTAATAATGTATTAAATACCAATTTCATATAAAGCTCATAGTCTTTTGATTTAAATTTTTTTTAACTGATAAATAAACTGCCCTTATAAGGGTAAATAAAGCTGATTTAATTGAATTGAATCAACAAGCAAGAAGGACAATATAATATAGTCTTGTCCCCATCACAATCATAATCATCATAAGAACAGGAACAAGAAAGTATTGTGGAGTGTAGTAATACCAAGAAGACAACCCTTAATTATTATATTTTAAATAAAGGCAGCGTGCAAATGACTGATTTTTATTTCATGAGTGCAATTTAACTAAACAATATTGTCCTTTCTTCTTGTTTTCTCCTCTTTCCTTAATCATGCACATCATCTTTAACTTAAAAGCTCTTTGAAATGTAGAAAAAAAATCCTGACAAATTGACAACTGAAAAGCCCTTCCCTTCTAAGCCTGAAGGAGAACCTATGGTGACTGCAAAACTGCTCAAGGCCCTATATAGAGCCAGCATATGATTTGTCTGGTGTGGGCCACTGTAGAAAAATGGTGCTGCAACATGGCACGCTCTGTCTCCGTCGCTCCCTATGTAGATATAAAGGACTTATTCTAAAGGAATAAAAACACAATGATTCTTATGTTATTAGTTATTATACAGTAATTAAAACATACTTGAATATTATATTATATTTTCGCCATGTCATTTTTTAAGTTGAGGAATATGTGGAATCTTCATAATAAAAAAAATAATAAAAAAGAACAATAAAATAATAATAATAATAATAATAATAATAATAATGATGATGATAATAATATATTGTGGTAAAGTTGTAGTTTACTGTAGTTTTAAGATTTTTGCTTGGTAATGTTTCAATTCGTACCAATTACTTTTTTTTCTCTCTTCTTTCCTAATATTTGTGCCTGATCTATGATGCTCTTCCTCACAGCTCAGGGCCTCTAACATGGATTTAATGGGCATTGCATGTCTGTCTGCCTTAGACAAAGCAAGCAAATCACAATACATCATACACACGTACATACTTAATCACTTCCCAATAGGCACTACATTTGTTCTGTCAAAGTAAGCCATTTATCTCTCTCTCTCTCTCTCTCTCTCTCTCTCTTCTTTTTTTTGTTTTGTTTAATTCATTTAGCACCCTCACACACACAGTTTTTAGTGACTGCTGTACGAACATCACATCATTGTTGCCTGAAATAAAATATATGTTGTTGATGTTGCTTACCTGATGCTTGTCTCTTTATGCAGGCATCTTGTTCAGCCACTGTTTGGTGCTGTTGTCTTACTATTACTCATCCCCTAGACCGCTTGGAAGATTGGGGTGAACACATACATGCGTGTACGTACACACACACACACACACACACACACACACACACACACACACACACACACACACACACACACACACACACACACACACACACACACACACACACACACACACACACACACACACACACACACACAAAAACACACACGGACATCTCTGTCTCAAAAAGAGCAAGCGCTTTCACTCTCCTCTCTAACTGCCTGGCTCCTCATACTCCTGCCAAAATACCATAAGACAGGGTATAATATATATAATTATCCCCACTTACATTAGCCATTATGCCAGTGGAGCATTGCCTGCAGAATGACACACGACCTGTCAAGACTTCATTCACGCCATTAATAAGCGTCATTAGTGTCTGCTTTGAATACCCCTCTTGCACACTGCAGTCATTTCAACATGTCATAGATTTTAATTTGAGGGTAAAAATAGCTGTGAGGATATTATGCACTCTACCAGCCAGTCTTTGTGGTCTTCTGATGGGAAGGAAGTTCACAGTGTGACCTTGGATTTTCTCTTTATTGGAATTATAACCATTACTGTTCTTTAGTGCTGTGGGCCAGCCACTAGCACCGAGGCCGCTATGCTTAGTGTGCTCCGTCCTTTGTGGTGTCCATCAACAGCATTCAAAATCAGAATTTTAAACCATTAGTTTGTCACAAATGACGTTGAAGCAATTGACCAGCATCTTATGAAGACTTATACAAAGTGGGTTAACTGCCCTAAATTATTTCAAAAACAGAATGCACTTAAGGAACTAATGCAATGATGGCCTACTGAGAAATGTCAGCTGTTTATCAACGGTTTCCACCACCATGTAATGACTGCCTTTAAAAAACAGGTTGTGATCTAATAGTCAGTTTCTTCATTAGAAACCTCAAACAGGTTAAAAGTAGCACCGATTATTTACAGAACAAAATATCAACAAAAGGTCATCTTTGCTGGATAAATGTAAAGTGAGGAAATATTTTGGTAAATATTATCTGCTTTGTTGCCTTTAAATGATTTAAATGAGAGGATCAATACCACAGTCATTTCTGTCCAGTGTACAGATGCAGCCAGCAGCCAGTTAGCTAAGCATAGCACAAAGACTGGAAACAGGGGAAAGCAGCTAGCCTTTCTGTGTTCAAAGGCAACAAAATCTTCCAACAAGCACCTCTTAAGCTCACAAATTAACACAATATATCTTATTTAAAAAAAAACTAAAAAAAACTGAAATATAAAAATGACACATTGTCCAACACATAACTACCTAAACCACAGCTTGTTTTTTCTTTACATTAGTGGCTTCACCTGTGCTATCAGTTTTAGATGTACTATCTTATTTACCATCACAAGAGCGATACTGACCTTCTCATCCAACTCTCAGCAAGAAAGTAAATGAGTGTTTTTTTTCACAATGTTGAACTATTCCTTTAAATGTTTTGCATTTGAGTAGTCAAATTAGTCTTTGTGCATCTTCCATGTTTAAATCTATTTCTGCTTTTATCCTACTTTAAGTATTAATATCTTTTCTAACAAATCCACTTTTCTCAATCATTGTGTATTAAAATACGGGATCTCAACTGGACACGTAAGGACCTTAAATACATTATAAACAACATCATTTTGTGTACATATTAAAGTCTTATCAGCTTAAATAGATGTCGTTTTGATTTAGCCTTTGCCCTACTGTCCTTTACTCATAGTTATTTCACTAAAAGTGAAACTCATGCATGCTTTCATACATGTCACTACTAATGACAAGTGTTTGTTGTGACCGTGCTTCGGTTTCAATAGGTGTTGGTTGGTAATTTCCCTCATTAAGATCACTTTAATTAATGTAGACAGTATGGTCATTCATCGGATCAAAATCGCATCTTAAGTCTGCCTTCTGAACCCAATCAGATTTATCTCACCTTTGTAGCCACAGCATTTTTATATAATTTTTAAAAATCTATATTGTCTCGGGGAGTCAGTAGGATAACAAATAGGTCTTCCTCCTTATTCTGTTTCTGTTGCCCTCTTTTCAGTGCTGATTAAGTGTGCAAAAGTGTGTTTGTGTGTATGTGTGTGTGCACCCATACGTGCCACTATCTTAAGAGTGCTTCTTCATCTAAAAATGTGTCCCCGTGTGTGTATGTGCAGCACTTCAACTCAGGAATAAGAGGCACATGGGAATCTCCCACAGGTACAATACGTGATGAGAGCGTGTGTGCTTGTGTGTGCGTGAGATAGAGAATGAGCGACCGTCCCACAGGTACGACTGTGTGTGTGTGTCTCTGTGCGACTGTCCCACAGGTGCAGAGAGTGTTTGAGCCTCCTGACAGGCTGTGTCTTTGATCGTTTGGTGAGTCGGTCCTTGTTTGCCTCGCCTGTGTGCAACTGCTGTAGGGGCTAATTAACCAATGAAAAGACTTAATCACTAGAGCCTGCTGTCAACTGTACACCTTGGCTTGCTTTCAGGAATCTTTAAAAAGGGAGGTTGAAGAGGGGGGGTAGTGGTGCAGGAGATTTTTGGATAGGAGGGTGCTGCATCCTGAAAGGAACTTAAAGCAGGTGTTTGTTTCATTTCTTATAATTATCTGTGCGTTCAAATTAAATGATTTAAATGATAGATCATTTCTGCAATTAAGACCACAGTATCTTTAATTTTCTTCCAGAGTAAGAATGGGAGGAAAGGGGAATGCTGTAAAGGCTGGATGAGAGAAACAATCAAAAAGACATAGCCATTAATCCTGATCAGTGACCCATCACAGCTCCACCTCTGAAAGGGAAAGGAAGGGGAAGAGAAAAAGGAAGAGGTGAGGAGAGAGGACAGGAGAGGACGGCTGACACACCATGAACCTCTCCTCCATGTAAAGGGCCAATTAAAGCCAGGAGAAAACCTCTCCTGTTGTCCTAGCCGGCTCAAACACGGTGGCCCCCTCTCCCTTCACCCTCCTCTTCACTCACCTCCCATCAGTAAACTGCCCGTCTGCCCTTCGTGCTGTCACCACTGCTTACCTCTGGCCCCCAGTAAACAAACATTACATAACATACACAAACTGATGTGTTTATGTGTGTGTGGTTGTGTGTAGGAGTGACGGTGACCTGCAAATGGCCAGTAAAGTTTACTTTTTATTCACCAAGACCCTGTAATTAGTGAAATAGTGTCAAGTACAAAGCTGAGTATTTTCACCCTGGATTTAACCCTGCTGTTCAGCTCCAAGAGGATGTGTACGTGTGTGTTTTTAATTGGTTTATGGTGTCTGTGAAGCTGCAGCGTGATTGTGTCACTGTCTCTTCATGCAGATCTCTCTCTGCCCTTAATACAGTGTAGACTTCCTCATCTTATCATACTGAAAATGTAATGTGTGTTTTATTTTTAGAGAAACAGCATGGAGCATACAGTATATTTTTAGCATACATAGCATGCATCAAATTGATACTAAAGTGCATTTTTTAAATATATTGTTAAGTCTCATTTGTTAAAGTGTAGAATTAATTCATTTGGCTACTTTAAATTAGTTTAATTAAATTACCATCTAAATGCTCAATTTTAATCACTTAAAATCCAAATCTATTGCCACTAACATGTAATGACGATATGGGCTGTATAAGTATAAAGTGTAAATATCAATAAAGTCAAAGTGGGTGAATTCCAGAAAAGGCCAGATTTCAGAAAAATTTACATTTTCAGTAACTAGACACATGAAAACAACAACAACAACAACACATATCTGGAAAATCAAAATCACCTCAATCACTCTTAATTGGCAGTGAAAGAATTGAAAGAAATAAGGTTTGTTTTTTTACAGTCTTAAAAGATCATTACAAATGCTGGACTCAGTTGAAATCGTCCTGAAACTATTCAAACATGGATTTTGAAAGCAGGAGCAACACACAGAAAGGAATCTTTTTAGTCAATGAATTACCACCCTCCTTTAAAAACACCAGTATCATGAGGAAAACATACAATTAGCACAAAAAAAACGGAAAAAATAAACTTTAGAGAACTAAACTATATAAAACAAATATAGACCCCCGATTGGTCAGGAACAGAAGACAGGCTCTGAAGGTAATCTGCATGCTGGCGAGACAAACCTCACATCCTGACAGGAAGCACCAATTATACTAACTTACAATACAGGAGCAACACATAGCCAGCATTATACATATGCCAAGAAATCCATCGTCTCTCCATTTTGGGAGAGATTAGCTAGAAAGCTCTACAAAATATGCACAGTATCAGCATGCCACAACTAAAAGGAAAAGTTGTCGATATCTTTAAATGTACTATATTATATGCTACAATAAAATATATCTGAACATGGCATATTAATCTTATTTTTCTTACAGCAGAGCATTTCTTTAGGCTTTAAAATCTGTAACACTTTACATAACATACCCATAGATAAAAGGGGTAAAAAGATATGCCAGTAAGCCAGCACAATACCAAGGCCTTGAAACTGGGACTGCTAGTGGAATGCAGGTTATTAATTCCACCTGTTCTTGACTGGTCACAATTTCCACTATGAGGTCCATTGTGCTAGTGTACCTGCAACCAAATGATTACATTATTGATTATTGAATGCAAAACTTCTCACATTCAACTTTCTCGTACCAAAACTACACCTAGTGCACAGTGAACCTTGGAAGTAAAGAAAGAAGAAATGGCATGATCGGGTTTGAGAGGACGAAGTGAGGGAACTCATTTAAGGAAGGCAGACAGATAAGAACAGATGGTATAGAAGAGAGGACTAAGTGGAGAACTAATAGATAGTGTGGGAAATTGATGAGGAATGGGTTGCAGGCTAAATACCCCCCTCCCCACCTCCGCCCCATTTCCCTCTCTCATTCTCTCCTTCAGCTCTCCTCTGAATATGTGTGACTGACAGGGATGTTAAGTGCCGTTTGACACCAAGAAGGAGGTGACTATGTGAAGGTAGCTATCTGACTGAGAGGTTTTTCAGCGTGTGTGTGTGTGTGCGTGCATGTGTCAGGATGGGGTTCTGTAATGAATTAGAGACGTGGGTCCGATTAAAATGACTGGTAATTTCTCCGGGGAGATGAGAGCCTGGAGCAGCATGAATCAAACGACTGCCAGGATGACTCACCAACACCATCTCCTCCTCTAGCCTCGGACAGAGAAGAGGGATGGATGGAGAGAGAGAGGCCTGGAGAGAAGAATGGACAGTGGGCTGGTAGGTGACAGATGATGAGGACACGGAAAGAGATTGTGCAGGGATACGGGACGAGAAACGGATGACAGAGAGATGCAGGATATGTGCTGCCCAAAAAAGAAAGGGAGATTGAAAGAGAGCTATTAGCGCTTATGAAGAAATATAGAGAGATAGAAGTGACAAGATGATGGGGATGTGGGGGGTGAGGAGAGTGAGAGGAAAGGTCTCAAGCATCACTAGTTTCAATCTGTTCTCACCATTCCCACCCCTATCTCTGGCCTCATTGCAGGTGACAGCAGCATGGCTAAATTACCTCCCGCTGGCACTCAAATTAAACAGGGCATATAGCAAGAGTGAGAGACAGATAGAGGAAGAAATGGACAGATAGAGAGAGAGAGAGAGAGAGAGAGAGAGAGAGAGAGAGAGAGAGAGAGAGAGAGAGAGAGAGAGAGAGAGAGGATGCTTATGAAAAGAGTGTCCACGGTCGCATTAATGCAATTTCTCTCTCGATCCCTCCGTTCCCTCAGCCCAGCCCTGGATAATGAGCTAGTGAACACTCTCCCTTCCCCCCCACTGGGCCTACCTGCTATGCACAAAAGGCTCTGAACGCTATTTTTGGAGCCCCTCTTCTCATTTATTTCCTTGATTTGGTGATGATAATAATCATTGTGGCTTGAGGTGCCATATTCAAATTAACTGCCATTCCTCCGGTGCTATCGGCCCGGCATCACCCTGCCTTGCAAAAGTGTCCCTGCACCTCCTCCGCCTGCTCCTTTCCGTTACTCCCCTCCCTCACCTTTCCTGGAAGCAATACAAAGCCCATTGAAGCAGCACCGCCTGATATGTTTCCTTGTTGAGCTTATTCAAATCAGGTGTTTGAAAACTAACCTTGTTTGCATTGTAATGCCGCGTGGCAGAGCATCTACAATTGACAATTTACTGATACAGGCCTGTAAGAGGGCTGGGTGCGGCGGTGCTGTGAATATGAAATGAATTAGATTCCTGCCTGTAGTTATTCAGATCAGAGTGTAACATGATAGCTTACATGAGTGGGTTTGAATGGAGGTCTAACTAAATAAATTTGATTTGGAAAGGGTGTGTTTGGCAGATTGTGCCACTCACTAGGGGCTGCCACGGATAAAGCACACAGTTTATTGTACATAATAGGATGCAAGAATCTTTACATATACATGAATTCTATTAGGCATCACTGGCACTGGAGGGAGGCACAAAAGGCAGCAGCGTTCACTGAGAGGAAGTGAGGGAGCTGCTCAAATCCATCAGTCTGATAAAGAGATTTGTATGCACGAGTCTCCGAGTGTGTGCGTGTGTGTGTTCTGTAAAAAAAAGGCGATCGTGCTGTCACTCTCACTTTACACTTTTTTGGGAACAAAGAAAATAAAGTGTTTCTGTGAAACAAAACACCTGGGGGATACCTGTCACTGCAGTACAATAACAGATGCGTGTGTGTGTACATGCATGCTGTCAAGTGTGTGTGTGTGTGTGTGTGTGTGTGTGTGTGTGTAGGTTTAACCCAGGGCTTAGTTGATATGAAAACTTTTTTGTCACAATATTTGTGCAGGCTGCTACAGCACCAGTGGTAACTTAAGATTTTCAAAAAAAGTTGAAGTTTTCAGAGGAAACAGAACAGGAGCAATTTCTCCAATCTGTGACAGTTCCATATGTGGGCATCTGTGTGTTACGTCTACTTCAGTTTAGCAGCTGCTGTGGGTAATCTGGGCTGGTCGGGGCTAATGGCTGACTTGTTTTCTGGTCCAGCTGAGCTCTTAATTACATGATTGAGCTTGTTATGGCCTAATTAAAATGGTAAAACACAGGGCAAAGAGGGAGAGAGGGAGTGAATGAGTGAAAGAGCAGGGAGGGAAGAAAGTGAGCGAGAGAGTTCAAACAGCAGCACTCAATCCCTCTCTCTCTCCCTCCCGTTTATTAAACTGTTAACCCAGAAGGTCTCTATCTCTCCTCGTGTCTGCCCCCGGCTATTTGGAATGGGCCATGAGCTGCGGCCATAATCACCAGGCCTACATTTCAATAACACATTTTATCATTTAACCTCTAGTTATACTCATCAAGGTGGCAGCGCATGTTCCATTTGGGGAATTGGGGGGAGGGGGGGGGGGGGGGGGGGGGGATTTGTGTCGATAAGAAAGTTAAACACAAAAACAAAATTATACCAGCGTGTTATACAAGAGCCTGAGGATGGAGGGGGGAAAAAAAGAAGTTGACTAAGTTTGTGTCAGAAACTAAGACACAAGAGGGAAGGGAGGAGGGAACAGCAGCGAGAGAAGGCGGTGAATAATGTTTTTGTTGTTCAGTTATTAACAGTATACTTTTGGGTCAATTAACAATAAAGATCAATTGATATCTCCTTATCCTTTCTTCTGTGATTTTTTTAGCCTGGAGTAATGAGATAAATATTTATGAAGGCTGAAAGTCCCCTGCCTCTCCTCCTTGTGTCAAATGCTCAGTATGATCAAAGGCTCAGCCCAAAAACACACGACACAGTGAAAGCATCAAGGCTCTGTTGGCATTGTTTTTCCACTGTCCCACAGCTCAAACACAGAAAACTGAACATCAACCCCCCCCCAACCCCTCGTCTTCTCTCCTTCCCATACCCTCCATAAGAAAAAAAAAAAGGAAAAAATCACAGATAGGTTTGGGACCAGTGCACTGTCGCTTTAAGATAAAATATTCTATCTTCTACATCATAATTATCTCCTTAAGGTAGAAATATTAGCATATCCACCAATCTTATTATCTGAGAAATTGACTCATTAAGTCGGCTGGCTCCCCTTGCGCCCACCTTGTTCTCCATTGTCCGTACTTCATCAGTGAGGGAGGCTGCTGAGGGGCATTCTGACTGACAGGAGGCACACTGCACTCGGAGCAGGCCTCTGTGGGGACTGAGCCCGGGCCAGCACAGGCTGACGGGACGGCGCTCTCATGTTCTGCGAAGGGAAGAAGGAGAGGAAGAAGGCATCCTCGCTGCTGCTTGAGTCAGATCTCAGAAGAAGCTCTCCCCTGAGACCAGGAGAGACTGAGACGGGCTGTGACCTCATGCGGCTGCTTTGAGGCATCAATGATGCTTTGTGATTACAGAATTTCAAAACATTTAAGCAGTAATTTGGTGAAAATGACTCAATATTGCTTGCGGCGAGATAAAAGTTGCTGCACATGCTTTGACCTTCCTGAGTTGTGCGTCAGGCGGCTGGCTGTGAGGGAGACTGCCTGTGTGACCCTGCCTGGGGATGAGGGCTAAACCCCGGACAGAGACAGTGTTCAAAGCCCAATTTACGGTCTTAAAGAGCAAAGCATACATTTGCTTAGTAATCAGAAAGACAGGCTTTCCAAATTACATTTCCTGTGCTATTAGATATTAATGAGATGCTGGAGAATAGCCTTGGCCTCTAATCTGCAGGATTTAATCCCTAGAATGAAACCTGACACCCGTGGAGGCTAATGAAATCATCCTTTTAATCCAGGGAAATGTCCCCCATAAGCCTACAGCTTTAGAGAACCACAGGACGCACGGCGCTCTGCACAGCGGACAACACAGCCCAGGATAAGTTCAGGCAGAGACAGAAGACTGGAAGGAGAGAAACAGAGCTATCTATATGAAAGATGTTTGGATACTTAAAAAAACAAAACAAAAAACAGAGACAAACATAAAGGAGAAGAATGGAGTGTCCGAAAAAAGGCAAAGAGCTGGAGGTTGCAAAAATTATAGTGCAGCTATGGTGTGTGATTAAAGATGAACCAATCTTTTTGACATTACTCCAGAACAGAGAGATGGTTCCACACAATACAGG
Source organism: Scomber scombrus (assembly GCF_963691925.1). NCBI lineage: Eukaryota > Metazoa > Chordata > Actinopteri > Scombriformes > Scombridae > Scomber > Scomber scombrus. The sequence goes on from NC_084972.1 coordinate 14,121,242, forward strand.
AGCTGTCTCTCCCTCCCTCTCTCTTCTTTCTTTCTGTCTGTTGGACTCTCTCTCTCTCTCTCTCTCTCTCTCTCTCTCTCTCTCTCTCTGGCTGTGTGGGATTGGGTTGTTAATTAGAATCGTGGCCAGGCCAAATGAATTCAGACCTTCTTCCTTCTGTAATGGTGCTGCGGACCCCAAGCTGTGGGCTTTAATTCTCCTCTCATCAGTCTGATGGAAAAATCACCTCACTGCCATTCAGCTGTGCCACTCATTAACCAAGCCAAGAAGAGGTGATCGGCACAATGGACAATTTTATTATGTTTTTTTTCTTTTCTTTTTTCTTTTGATGGCATGCATATAAATCATTCTGTAATTAAATTGTATGCATACTGTACGTGTGCCATAAAATGAAAAAAAGCCAAGATATCGCATATGTAGAAATCACACTGCCCCCCCCCCCCTTTTTTTTGCACATAAATGTATTTATGAGAATTACATTGTACTGATGAACAACAAAAGATCAAAAGGCACCTCTCTGAAAACATGTGCGCATGTGTATCTACTGTATGTGTGTGTGTGTGTGTGTGTGTGTGTGTGTCTAAGTGCCTAAATACTCAAGAGGGCACGGTTTGCTCGGTTTGTGTGTATTAACAGGCCATGTGTGAGGCATGAGGGTCGAGTTGCAATATGCTTAACAGCCAATTTACAAAGGTCAGGTGAGTGGGATCAAACGGGTGGGAAGATCATACCTCACAGTCCTAAATGAGAAACAATCATCCCTCCAAAGGTCACCCAGACACAACCAAGGATTAGAATAATAGAGCAGGCCTTCTGCTCTTCCTTCTCTCTCAGTTCTGCATCCTCCTCCTCCTCTCCAGAGGAAACAGAATGAGGCACCTTCTCTTTATTTATTTCTGGTTTTATTCGGTTTCCTCATCCTCATTTTAACAGTCGTTTTTATTAAAGTTAAGAGTCATAGTGAGTGTCTGTTTGCAACTATCAAAATCAGAAAAGGGAAGACTATTAAAGCCAGTGACCACTTAATTCCTTATGATAAAAACTCTCCTGAGTATGTATTTATTTTAAGAAAGGAAATTGTAACATTTGTTTTAATTTTCCATGTGATCATTATTATTTTCTATTATTATTTAATTTTTACTTTAACCTACCATATCATATAAATTAGTAAGTATGGCTAAGCAGATCTGTTTTTTTAAAATCTCCATTGCTATCATGTTATATAATGTCATTCTTAAATACATACACATGGATTTTTGTGTGTTTTGTAATAAAAATAATACAATTAAAACATTAAAAATAGTAAAACCTTAGAAATAAAGTATTTTCTTCATTGTGAAACATTAAAGGCTGTCAGTACCGTAGGTGTAGTTGGATGAGGAGGGGAAGCAGCAGCAGTGCCTAGCCTGCAGATGTGCACAGACACAGCAAAGCAACAACAGGGGGCAGTGTTGAGTCATACTAAACACCCAGCTCTCTGTCCACCTCTCTCTCTTTTTCTGTCTCTTTCTCTCCCTTTCTCTCTCTCTGGCCACAGTCCAGTCTCGCCACCTCTCAGGATTAATTACACTTTTTCAATTAATGTTCTAATGAGAGCTGGTGGTGCAGAAGTCTGATAAGGCAGTTAGGGAGTGAATGAGACACACACATACACACACACACACACACACACACAGACACAGACACAGACACAGACACACACACACACACACACACACACACACACACACACACACACACACACACACACACACACACACACACACACACACACACACACACACACACACAGTAGAGACAGACAGAGAGAGATGTACTAACTACAATGATTGATGGGACATAACAGAAGCAGATGGAGTTGATACAGTGTAGATGGCAC